>NC_043012.1:53742705-53745205 GCF_006345805.1 Octopus sinensis | reverse complement strand
GGCACATATATGCGCATGTCTATATATATATGTATGCATGTGTGTGTGCATGCATATTTACAAAACTGCATGTCTATATAAAGGTATGTATAGGTTTACGTCTGTGTGTTTGTACAATCACAGACACATGCATATATATATATATATTATATATACACACATATAGATATGTATACATGTATATATATATATATATATATATATATATATATATATATATATATATATATATTTATATATATATATTATATATATATATATAATATATATATATATATATAAATGTTTATAGTTATATATGCATATAAGAAAAACAAATGTTAATGCAATTAACATGGTGCAGTCTTGTTATTTTCCCAGTTATATGCAAAATAAGAATTTCCTTACGGAAATAGTCGTTTTCTTTTTTCTTCATTCCAATACAGAAATAATTCCCCTTTAACCAGCAGATTCATTTGATTGTGTCTTGCGGAATGAAATAACATTTAATATGTTTTGCTTAATGCTGTAATGAGAATTTCAGGCAGAAAAGCTCTTTTAAAAACGTATTTAAAACTAATGATAAATTGTATGGACTACTTTTGTAGAAACAAAAGAAAAAATACGGAAGAGAATGTCACTAGAGAAAAATATTTAAAAACTATTTAGGATATATATGTTGTCATACATGCCTCTAAGCGGAGGTTTCTGTTTCACTGAAAAGAAAAATTTGAAAAATTATAATTAGTATTTGTCGTGTATACATACACACATACATTCACACATACATGCATACATACATATATCCATACATACATGCATGCATACACACATATATGATTGTTATAATGCACATCAGTTAGAAGCAAATAATTTATTTTTTATTAGAAACAACAAGACTATTGAAAAGGTTGCAAGACGCAAAGAAAATTTTAGGAAACTAAAAATAAAAAATAAGTGGAAATTTTACCGGTGAATGTGTTAAATTATAAGGCACAAACAGAAAATGACTCTCCCCAGACACAACAGAATAAGCTTCAACACACGAAATCATATAAAGAATCTTGCAAACCAAATACAAAAACGAAATAACAATATGTTAAATGATTCAAGCTGATTATTTTCTTTTAAGATAAATGAAACAGGAAAAGAGAAGTTTTAAAGCGGTGTATGTCATAAGTAGACTGGCTGTGTGCATTGAAAGCAAAATACGTACAAACTGTCACGTTCAATAAAGTGCCTTCTACTATTGCCTCTGATCGACCCAAAATCTTGTGACTAGATTCGGTAGACAGAAACTGAAAGAAGCCCATCGTATGTATATGTATGTATATATCTATGTGTCTTTGTGTTTGTGTCTGTTCTTGTCACGCCATCAACGTTTGACAACCGTTGCTGGTGTGTTTACGTCCCCTTAATCTTGGGGTTTGGCAAAAGAACCGATAGAATAAGTACTAGGCTTAAGGAAATAAGTCCTGGTGTCAGTTTGATCGGCTAAAACCCTTCAAGGCGGTGTTCAAATGACTGAACAAGGAAAAGAATAAAAGAATAAAAAAAGAATATATATATGTGTGTGTGTGTTTGTGTGTGTGTGTGTGTGTGCGTGTTTGTATGTGTGTGTGAGTGTATGTATGTGTGTAAGTGTGTGTGAGTGTATGTTTAAAAACTCTTGGAATACATTTCCGGTTTTTATTGACAATAATCTATATTCCTCTTTAATGAGGAAAGAAATTCTGAAAAATTATAAGGTTACTTCTAAAAATATCCTACAAAATGGAAATTTACAGGTAAAAAAAAGCAAAAAAAAAAACATATAGAGATTGCATTTAGAAGACGAACAGAACCTTACTTTCATAGAACTCCTAGAATTCATCTGAAGGACCATAATTCTAACGTGACTACCAATCTTTTGGCTAGGTTTATATGGCCTTCAAAATCGGATGTAGGCAGAATTAGTAAGTTTATTATTGAAAAACACGTACCTAAACTTAGAAATTGAGAGTTAAATTATGGCCCAATTTGTATGAAGTTATAGATCGGTTTACTTATATTAGAGATAAAAAACACACTAAATTCATAAAATTAGACATATCTACTTAATATACATCGATTGACCCAATTTTATCTGATAAAGCATTAATATGCGCAACGAGAAACTCGTGCTTATCTAACGAAAGAATATCAACTGTTCCACAAACCCAATGATAACCTTAAATACGTAAGTAAAAGCTCAAATCATCCTAAAATTATAACTGTTTCTATCGTTAAAAATATTTCTGCATTATTTACATTATTTACATTCAACAGATATCTGTCCTCATATTGTTTGTTGTTAACACAACATTTCGGTGGATATACCCTTCAGCCTTCTTCGAATGTCTTGGGGAAATTTCGAACCTGGGTTCTCATTCCACGGGCATATCGCGTAGTGGTTAAGAGCTCGGCCTACTAACCCCAAGATTCCGACTTCGATTCCAAGCAGTGACCTGAACAATAATAATAATAAATGCCCTAATGTAGT
>NC_043012.1:53685205-53737705 GCF_006345805.1 Octopus sinensis | reverse complement strand
ATCACTCGCATCTCAAGCATTTCTTGCTTCAAATATAGAAATGATTTAGGCCATTCCGTTAGAAACTTAATTGAAGATACAAGATGTTTTCTACAGTGCAAACAGAAATCCATCTTCACACGTATCAGTTTAACTAACATGAACATCAACAAAGTTTTTCATTCCATTACTTGTTATCCACACATGTAAAAATACTAAACCTTACTTTTTGTATCAACGCAAAGCACCGGCTAGAAAATTATTTGTCAGGCTGCCAAGACTGTATATAAGAACAGGCATTTCCAAAACTTGTAATTTCCGGAATGGAATTTCATAGAGAACCGTCCTATACAACACTACTTTTGCACATTTTCCAAATCATATAAGTTGTCTGATACCGTGATGACATTACACGCACACATCCTCACATTACTCTCTAAACACTGTTGTGCAAGAACTCCGGCTCCATTTAAATCATATAGAAATGTGTAACCACCACAATAAACTTAAAAGTAGCATCTGCCAAATCTACGGTCTCGCTGCTTACACGACACCAGAAAACAATAAATATAAGCAGTCATAACACTCCACAATATACGCATATAACATAAACAGAGGAAACAAATATTGGGAGTTGTGTAACATCTTACCATAACACTCACAATACAGAAAATGGTAAAGGAAAAATAAACGATGGAAAAACATTCACGGAGCTGTCAGTTAATGTCTTGAACCTTCAGATGAAGGCGGCAAAAATGTACAAGTAGTACATTAAATCTATCATTGATTATGGTACCCCTATCAGGAGCCAACATCCTCCCCACAACAGTTCGCCGACTACACTACAACAGACGCAAAACATTGCACCTTGAATCATAACAGTGTGTACATAAACCATATTCACAGATCAATTACACTTTTGAACAAAAATATTGCAAACAAAAGGTCACTTGAAGGTGCAAGGAATATAGCTTGTTGCTACAACCACCTTCATCCATTGGAGTTATATCTCTCTTCAAAATATCCACCAAACAAATATAGAACAAATGAAATCCGAAAAACTTCAGCTTCCAATAAAGCCCATATAACAAGTATACACAGAATTAGCTGCAAGATTATTAGATTTCGAAACTTTCATAGTCACGTTGTTGCAACTCATGGAATAGCTGAAACATTAAATTTGTTGTAAACCAAATTCTGACAAAATTGAAAATCTCATTTACTAAGATACATACGTTACATTCTATAAACAATTAAATATGTAAATGTGTAAGAAGATTATGAATGTTCATAGATGCAGGTGTAAAACACAGACATTTTGCTCGAACAAATTCTCCTTCAGAAATGAATAATTTTATTATATTGTATTATATTCAATACATTGTGAACGCTTTGATCTCTAATCTTTGTTTGGTGTTTATTTTCTGGGTATCTGCATTGATAATATATGGTCAATATTATAATAGTAGTGGAACCTCTCGTAATAACACCCTGTCCTCTTAAGAGAGGATGGTTACCTCTCGTAATAACACCCTGCCATCTTAAGAGAGGATGGTCACATTGGATATAATATAGTCCCAGATAAACTTTGTGACAAAAGTAAAGAGGGGAGTGGCATGGCTGGGATGTGCTTATCATAGGTTTGCTTGATCAATGATTAACCCTAGCGAAACAACAACTGCAACATCGTCAACAACGATAAGACTAACAGACTAATAAGACAAATGTTGTTTAACTTTAGTGGAGTTAATTGTATATCATTTTGATGCTTGGTTTCCACTCTGCCCTTCTCGTCTTTTTCTAGGCTGATTTGAAAATAATTTGAATTCTAGTAATTTTTAATAAAATAAATTGACATACTATTAATCAGGAAATAATATCGAATCGGGAAATAATATCACTTAATTTATATTTCTGTTTGATATATGGACATCACTCTTTTATGTTCCCTAGTATTGTAACAAACGGGTGCTGAGGAGTGCGTTGTACATGGTTTACAAGCTATATCAGCATATTGCGAGAGAGCGACGGAGAGTTGTGAAGTGTAATGCCACGACTCCAGAAATATATCAATATCGTTTGTGACCAAAGCGCCTACAACTACGATTAATGTGGTAACTTCTACATCAAAGAAACCTCTACGTGGTCACAAGAGATGCTAGAAATAGCTACAAAATCCCACCAACTCACACCAAGTGCTATAGTATCTAAAGTATCCTTAAGGTAATACACTCCCAGGTTATCTGCAGATAAGGTCAAAGTTACATCTGACTGTCAGGATATCTGGACAATAAAATCTGAAATCCCTTTGATAATATCTCCGCTCGATCAAGACTAACTTGTTAGGCAACAACAGCGGGATTCTTCCATTGCCTAATCACTGGTTCTACAAACATATTGTTTATATCTGCGGTTGGTTGGAATTAATGAATCCTGGAATTACTCAACCCATTATTAGTTGGTTCCACATCAATAATTCTCCTCCATCTAATTTTTCTAAAGCTGTTCAGTATTGTCTGAACTATCACTTCTCTAGAGTTTTTACTTTAGATCTATTCATTGTAAGATTTACAGAAAAATTAATTAAAACTTCACTAATTACAATAACATGTCAAGAAATGACTTCTATATTATACTATAATATTGATCGGCAGCAGATTTTTCGGTGTCTCGGTCAGATTCGAATTATCTGCTAACTTCACACCGATTTGTAGAAAAACCAATATTTTTCTGTGACCTGGACAGCTACGACGTGCAAGCACACGCACAAGCACCATCAGGCATACACAAACATTCACACACGCACACAAGCAGGCACACACACACACATACACACACACACACACACACACACACATACATACACACACACAAACATACACACACAAGTCTTTCAGGTTTGCGGTCATGAATTTAGAAATGCCTCTTTTGACCTGTAGACATTTTTACGTGTGTTCCTAATATGCTTGACGCTGCTTCCTTATGTCACTCTAAATATTTATAACGTTATTTAAGCACACGTTTGTGTCCCCCACACTGGATTCTCGAGCATCGTAATTTCGTTATGGTTTTGTGACGCTATTCAGATAATGGTTCAATTTCCCTCACAGCTGATGTCCCCTATCATACTATCATAGTTGATAACCCATACGAATTAGAATATCATAGTTGATTTTTTTTCCAATTTCCGGTAACTGGGTTGGACTAAGAAAGACGACACGGATGTGTTGTTTCTAACGATGCTAAACAGGAGACAATGATAATCTTTGCCAGTAGTATTTTATGCCACCTTAGGACATCCTCACAATTATCAAGGGGTTACTACCGCTTATGTATCTCTGGGTTAGCAAGAAGCAAGTTTAGTGCGTCCGAGAGAGACAATCAGGGATCTTTTCGGTTTGAACGGCACTTTTTTCTAGCAGTGTCATATGAAATTGTCCCCCATAATTATGACCCTAGTATCGATCTATTGCATTTCAATCTGTTTTAGGGTTAAGGTTAGTTAGGGTTAGTTAGGGCTAGTTGGGGTTAGGGTTAGGGGTAGGGGGAAGGGCATCTTTTTTCTTCAGAAATGTAAATAAACCCAATCTGTTTCTTAAACGAGGGACATATTCATACGGCACAGAATGCTTTTTAACTCAATAGACGTCACTGCAAAAATTGAAGAAAAAACAACAACAAATATCTTACAAACGATAGAATGTTCTCAATAGAGCTAAGAGAAAAAGATGTTTTATAAACGCATTCTACTAGTATACGAAGTTTAAAAGTGTTTAGTTACGTGGAAATTATTTTAAAAAACTGCCGTTCAAACCGAAAAGATCCACAATCAGTTGCAGGGATGCCAAGAGAATCAGGAATGTTCGATTCAAAAGTCTTAATGAGGCCCAGCTCCATTTGTAGGTTTATTGGAGAGTATTGACGTTTTGTTGAGTAAATTCGACATTGTAGACGGGTGTAATAATTTTCGGAGGTGCAATCGCCAGGCAAGTTGTTTGATCTGAGAGTGTATGCTGGAAGTAAAACGATTGCAGCGTGGAAGACTCATACTACCCGCCCCAAAACACACGAAACACACTAAAGCAGTTATTCAATTGTAACAATTCATAATCCTATATATATAGGCGCAGGCGTGGCTATGTGGTAAGGAGCTTGCTTCCCAACCACATGGTTCCAGATTCAGTCCCACTGCGTGGCACCTGAGACAAATATCTTCTACTATCGCCTTGGGCCGACCAGTCTTGTGAGTGGATTTGGTAGACGGAAACTGAATGAAACCCGTCATATATATATATATATATATATATATATATTATATATATATATATATATATATATATATATAGTGTGTGTGTATGTGTTTGTGTTTGTCCCCCCACCATCGCTTGACAACCGATGCTGGTGCATCAAGATCCCCGTAACCTAGCTATTCGGCAAAAGAGACTGATGGAATAATTACTAGGCTTAAAAATGATAAATGTTTAAGGGAAATTAACATTTTTCTTTTTGAATGGCTGGTATATGCTCTCTATGATGCAAACGTATAGTCTCTTTGGACAGCTTAAATATCCGTCTATTTCTCACATAACCAGTTTAATCACCGACAGATTAACTCTGAAAAGATTAGACTGCTTTATATGGCTCACAGAAGATCAGGTCAGGTACGTTTTGATCCGGTCAATTCTGAGACATATATACATATATACACAACGAAAAGCCAGTGGGCCTATAGTAACTTTGTAGATCTTTCTAGTTTGAAAAGGATTCTTAGAGATATATTTTATATATAGAATGCTTGTGATAATATTTATATTAAAAATTTTCCATCGAATATAGAATACTTTGATAAACTTAAGTATGCATTTACTGAAAATATTTATCAAAAATGAATCCCCTTTTCCACACAGAACATTCGTGACATAATATTCACATGAGGCTGGTATTTCTTCAAAAGATGTTGTGTCAATGAAGCAGAAAGGTGATACTCGCCGAGTACGAATTTCTTTAGATTCTTCTATATAGACTTGTATTTTTAGATCTTGAACAGGTTGATGGGGGATCACGTAGAGAGAATGTTGATACAAACCAAATTTTCTTCTTAATAACTCCTGGTACCGAAGTTCAAACTTTACATTTTTCATTGCCGCAACGTTGATATTAACTTTGAATTTGTTTGTAGCTCGTGGTCTGAATATTAAATACTGCATAAAATATAGTATTTTGAATTGAATATTAAAACGAGGCATTATTTAGAGTATACCGGAATGGACATAGCCAATCTTAAAGAAGCGGCCCAGGATAGAACTGACTGGAGGACACTGATCCAACGAGTGACCGAGAGTCGACTTCGACGGAGCGGATAGATAGATAGATTTACTGATCAATGTACTGATCAATTTACTGATCAGCAGTAGTTACAGAAGATCATTTCGCTGCTACGTGGTTTCACATTCAAGCTGGCCTCACTGCTTTTGTCAAGTGTTTTCTCCAGTTTTCTCCAAGATGACTTATGCCTTGTGAAATTGGTTAATGGAAACCGTGTGGAATCTAGTCGTGTGTGTACGTGCATGTGTGTGTGTGTATGTGTGTATGTGTGCGTGTATATATATATATATATATATATATATATATATATATATATATGTATATATATATAGATATATATATATATTCTTTTCTTTTACTTGTTTCAGTCATGTGCTAGCGGCCATTCTGGAGCACGGCTTTGAGAGTTCTAGTCGCACAAGCCTAACCCACCGATTTATCTGTTTAAACCTCGTACTTATTTTAATGTGTGTGCTTCTGCATCTTTGTGTCTGGAGTAGTCTCTCACCACTTGACCACCGATAATGGAATTTTTTTGTCACTGTAACTTAGTGGTTTGTCAAAAGGGACCGATACAATAAATCTACTACTGCGGTATATTTATATTCGATTTATGTAAGAATTATGTGAAAGTAAATGTAATAGACGAAAAAAACGACTGCTAACTCGAGCATTTCTTATGCAGTCACAATACCAGAAAATTTAGGGAAAGGGGGTAGTTTGTTAATTAAATGGAACTCAGTACTTCACCGGTACCCTATATTTTCGAGCTGGAAGTTCGAAAGTTTAAGTTAACCTCACCACGATTTGGACTCAAAACGCAAAGTGCCGGAACTAATACTGCAGGTTATTGTGCCAGACGCTGCAACTATTCTATCCATACAAACACCGAGAAATAATAATTTAACAATTGCTTATAATTTAGGCACAAAGATAGCAATTTTTAGAAGGGTACAGTCGATAACATCAATCACAGTATTTCACTGGTACTTTATTTTGTCGAACCCGAAGGTAAAGCTGACTTCGAATGGATTTAGACACACAATGTAAAGTGACGGAACAAATCCATGCAAACTGAAGTCAACAAATATTGGAAAATTTAGCACAAGACCAGCAAAAATAAGGGTGGGCTAAGTGTTCAACTGGTACTTACATGATTGAATCCTTAAGGATGAACTGCAAAATCAGTCTTGGCAGAATTTGAATCTAGACTATAAAGAGGCGAGAGAAATACGAAGGGTTTTGTCCGACTCGCCAGCGATCATACCAGATCGCCGCCTTTAAAAGTCATGTCATGAACAAAAGGAGCTACATTCATTATTTCTTAAACCTGAATTGTAGAGGTGCGTGGTTTAGTGATTATTTATATTGTTCTCATGACGTAAGATTATGGCTTCGATTCCTGGACCAAGCTGGTTGTAGTGATTCCCGAGCAAAACACTTTGTTTAATGTTGCTCCAGTCCACGCAGCTGGCGATAATCAGCAATCCTGCGACAAACTAGCTTCCCGATGGTGAATTGTAGACCACGCAAAATTTGGGAAAGCAGACGTAATGAACTAATTGCTCGGGCTGGGTTTAGTGTTTTGTTTTAAACTTAAAGGTGGGGATGTTTTGATTTCGACCGATAAAACATAATTTCGTACAAAAGATACTTTTTTGGCAACATGACCTGCGATTTGACCTTTCTGTTTGGCTTTTCCGTGAATCTTTCTAGCTTGTTCCTTTTCTTTAACTTCACCCGGATATTCAACACCATCGATCACCCTGTTTATAAAGAAAGCAGAAATATGATATTATTATTCGATAATGTAATCGAAGATTATAGTTAGTTTTAACGTCAGTATAAAATACATACATTTTGAAACTGGATATAAACGCCGCTTCAGGTAAGTTGACATTATAGGTGACTTCTAGAGAATAATTGTTATTATTGGCAACCAAATTTGTAACTTGCGTGGTAGCGAAGAATACCCGGTGGCTCTGAGTTTACACCCTATAATAAATAATAAATCATATCAATGCATTTGCAAGTCAGTCATAGAAGCAGTACTCGATATCTTCCAACCGTAATTATGCAAGTAGAGTTTGATATCTTTCTATGTAGCAATGTTTGACATGTTCTAATGTATGTTGTACACAATAGATATTGATTTCTGATGCGTGCCTTAAAATCTTGAGTTATTGGCTTTTCATTTTGATTGGATATGAGACCGAAATTTGGTAGGAAACAAGATGCAAGATCTATAATAACGGGGAATGAATTGTAATTAGTTGAATCGTTTCGCAAAGCCATTGCAGGAATTATTTTACACACAGTGCAGAGCAAAATCAAAGTATACCCAAGGCCGACTTGATCTCACAATATTCCTTTCTATTACAGACAAAAAGCCTGAAATTTTGTGGGAGAGGGCCAACGATTCCATCTATACTTATTTTATCGACCCCGAAGCAAAGTCGACCTCGGTTGAATTTGAACCCACAAGGTAAAGACGGACAAAATGTCGCTATGCATTTTGTCCAGCGTGCTAATGATTCTACCAGCTCACCACCTTTTGCTATCATAATAATAAAGTAACGAATAATACATTTCAGTCTTCTGTTTTTGGTCATGCCAACCGTCTTAATTCTTTTCAAAATAATTCTTTGTAATTTTTAACTCAAAGGCAGCAATTGTGATGGGAGGGGGCTAGGTGATCACATAAACCACAACATTTTATATTTACTCATTTTATCGACCCCGAAAGAATTAAAGGCAAAATTATCCTCATCAGTATTTGAATACAGGACATAAAAAGCTATAAGAAATATCGTTTACCATTTTGTCGAACTTCCTAACAACTCTTCCTGCTTTCCGTGTTAACTCCTTTCCAAAATCCCAAAATATTTAGAAGTATTTCTTTATACATTTGGGGATGTATGAGGATATATTTTGAGGAGGAACTTGTTTTATTAGATGGTACGCAATAGATTGCTTTAACCTCAGTATTTTACTGGTATAATGAGTTCCATATTATAGATGCAGAGTGTAGAGTTCAGTCAGAATTTCGGACTGAGAAATCTATTATATTTATTCTGTTAATGTTTAAAAGCTCCAGCATCCACAACGCTCCCAGTCGTCTGAAATAAACGGGATTAGATTCTTGTTTATGACGCCTCATCTCTTTGTACCATACAGTGTAGGAACTGCGTTCATTGGAAAGTGTTTCTGTATTTTTTACATTACGTTCAATTCTAGGATCATGATCAGCAAACACTTCTAAATTTAGACAAGGTAATTGTTTTGAAGTATGTATAGAGACAATAAATCTCGTTCCTCGAATTTGAGTATTCATTGGAGATTCTCAAGTATTTTAACAGATACAGCTTTAAAAGTGAATACGCTGAACATTTATTAGATACGTTAATATAAGGTTTGGATTTTTAACGGGTCTAAATATATTCAATGTGTTTGCTTCAAAAACTTTATCTATTAAAACACATGAGAACTTCCAACGAATACATAAATTCGAGGAATGAGATTTTTTTCTTTATGTCCATATTTCAAAAAATAAATCCGTAGGAATTTAAAAGTACACCATCGGAAACTTAGTAAACTATTAACATCTGATCTATGCCTGTTTCACATCGAATTATTGTAACGTTGTGTTTTTCCTTCTTGTTTTTTCTTTAGAAGCGTCTCTTGTTTGAATGTTTCAGAACATTTTCACATTATGCACCGTTTTTGGTATTTATACTCCCAAAACCCCGAATATCTCAATAACTACCGCTCTGATTTACGAGAAAATTGTTTCATTCCATTCGTATTAACATTTCAGGGTAACGTAATTCATAGTATTTTCCCATTATGTTCCAGTTTGGTTGGGTAAAATTGCAAGCAAGTAAGCAAGATTCAAACAGCCTTTTAATGTATTATAGATAGGTATATATACGTATAATATATATATAATTATACAGATATGTAGGTATATGTATACGTATGATTATATGCACACACACGCACACACACACATATATATATACACATATGTATATATTATACATATATATATAACGGGAAGCTTTATGGAAAATAAACAAAAGACGAAGGCAGGTGGAATACAAACAAACAATCGTATTAGTATGGCGCTCAGGAATATAAATAAAACAAGTCTTTTACGTTTCGAGCCTACGCTCTTCAACAGAAAGATACACAGAAAAGAAACACGGAGAGAAACAAGGAGAGAAAAAAAATGCGTGCAGAGGCTAGCGAATAAACATGGCGATCTGTATATATATATATATATATATATATATATATATATATATATATATATATATATATATAATATTAATTAGAGACAAAACCACTATTTTGTAAATCAAACAAGGAAAGACTTAATCAAAACATTAAAAAAATGTTAATATAAAGTAAATAAATCGCCATTTTTATTATTTATTTTATTATTTAATATATATATATATATATATATATATATATATATATATATATACGCACACAAACACACATACACAAACACACGCGAACACACACACACATACATATATATATAGTGATAGTATTATAATCTTGCATATAGTGTTAGCTGAACATCATAAGCATAAGTTTCAGACAGAGAACAAGACCACAGTCTGTCTCGTCACGACGTCTGTTCCTCTATACTAAATTTAGCTTCTGTTCAGAAACGCTAATATTCTATATTACAAATGAATGTCATTCATAAAATATTGACATGTGTTGTCAGAAATCTTTCTTCCGATTTCTTTATTTTGATCGTTATGCTATTCAGGGTAGCGACAGCTGTTTTCGATTTGTTAAGATCGTGGACAATTAAAAAAAACATATTTGAAATAAGTGAAATTTGTGAAAAAATTCATACATCCATCCATCCATCCATCCATCCATACATACATACATACACACACATACATACAGACATTCATCCATACACACATACACAAATACATATATATACATACTTAATTATGTATATAGATATGTGTATGTATATATGCATGCATCTCTCTCCGTATATATATATATATATATATATATATATATATATATATATATATATATATATATATATATATATATATATATATGTATATATATATATATATATATATATATATATATATATATTATATATATATATATGTATATATATATATATATATATATAATATACTATATATATATATATAGGCCTGCTCGCTTAGCCAGTGGGGTGGCGTCATTTGAAGGCTAAAACAATGCGCAGCGCATTGTGACCAGCGATGTGTAGCAACATCTGATAGCCGGTCACGATGATCTCAGTGATATATATATATATATATATATATATATAGATATATATATATATATATATATATATATACACACACATATATATTGTTAAAGCACGAAAATTTAAATCTGGTCATAGACTGACCAATGGTTTCGCACCCACCAAAGCCGCAGTGTCGTGGACAGCTCATGTATGACGCCTCAAAGATCAAGTGGAAGATATTAGAATGGCTGGGCCCCTTACATTAACAAGAGCTGGCGCTTCTAGTTCTGCATAGCTGAACGAGCCAGAATACTTCAAAACTCAGACCTGGCTCGCTTAACACTCGCCAAAGAAATATTCTCACAATGTATCCATTTCAAGCGCTACCTGCTGCAAAATTTGGTATTCCTTGTTCGCAGATTAAGCTCATAAGATTCCTTACCATCTGTCAGCAGGCCAGGAAATAGATTCCTATTCTCCAAATTGGCTGGTGGGGTGGTGTAGGAGAAATAATCTGCTGTCACCAACGCCGGAAATGTTATCCTCCGATGACTCTTTGACGAGTTGACCGTAACAAATTTCCATCTCCGAGAGTTGGAAAGTTAAATTTGTCTTTGTATAGAGTCAGATGCCGCTTTCGTGAATGCCGAAACATTGGTTACTCCATGACGAGACATTTAATACTCAGTTGCTTTATACTTTAGAGTGTGTTCTTATCCGGATATACGATATATTGTTGTATTTCGGGACGGCCATTTTTTACTGCTAAATAAACACACGTGCGATCTATCTATCTATCTATCTATCTATCTATCTATCTATCTATCTATCTATCTATCTATCTATCTATATCTATCTATCTATATCTATCTATCTGTCTGTCTGTTGTCTGTCTGTCTGTCTGTCTATCTATTATATATATATATATATATATATATATATATATATATATATATATATATGTATATATACTCATTATTACTGTTCTTATTTTATTATTTTAACTCATGTCCATTGTCCAAAAACTCTTTCGTCACACATCTGTGACCTCTTCAGTGACACTTTCATTTTCGTGTGTGTTCTTGCTCCACTTACTCCATTCTGTTCTTCTAATATGTGTATCCTTATGTGCGCATGCTTTCGTGACCTTGTTTACTTGTTTGTTTGTGTGTGTGCGTGTGCGTGTATGCTTCTGTGTGTGTGTCTGTGTGTGCGCGATGCGCGTGTGTGTATATATATACGTTCTTTTCTTTTACTTGTTTCAGTCATATGCTAGCGGCCATTCTGGAGCACGGCTTTGAGTGTTCTAGTCGCACAAGCCTACCCCACCGATTTATCTGTTTAAACCTCGTACTTATTTTAATGGTCTATTTTGCAGATGCAAGGACACGCATTCACGCGCTTAAGCGCATACACACACACGTGCATATATATATATGTATATATATATATATATATATATATATATATATATATATATATATAGCAAAAACTGTCCGATGAACGGCAACGCGAAACTCAGAGTAACAGGTTTTGTAGAATTTTCTGCTACTTTAAATAAAGCATATTACTCTACACTGGTATTTGAGTACTCTTTTTTCCACCTTATTTCACATTTATGTGTTTACTCCGGTATATATATATATATATATATATATATATATATATATATATTATATATATATATATACATATACACTACATACATATATATATATATACATATACACATACATATTATATATATATATATATATATATAATATATATATATATATATAATATATATATATATTATAATATTAGGGATTCAATCCAAACTTACAGGGAAAAATTAGATTTAAGAATAAATCAAATTTCACAGTATATATATAAATTAAATTGGAGATAAAACCACTATTTGGCAAATCTAACAGTGAAAAACATAAACCAAAACATAAAAATAAATATAATTAGTATAATATACGAAAAATATAAAATTTAAAATTTAAATTATTAAATTAAAAATTTTTTATATTTATAAATTTTTATATAAATTAATATAAAAAAATTAAAATTTAATAATTTAACTTATATATTTTTTGTATATTATATTAATTATATTTATTTTTATGTTTTCGTTTATGTTTTTCACTGTTTTATTTGCCTAATAGTGGTTTTATCTCTAATTCAATTTATATATATATATATATATGTGTGTGTGTGTGTGTGTGTGTGTGTGTGTGTGTGTGTCTGTGTGTATTTCAATTCCCAGACCGGGCATTGTGAATGTTTTTTGAGCAAAAACATCTAAATTCTCCACTAGGCTCCGGCAGGGGGTGCGGTGGTGGCCAACTGTGCTGTACTCTTTCGCCACAACTTTCTCTCACTCTTTCCTCCTGTTTCTGTTGCACCTCTATTTCAAAGGGCCAGCCTTGTCACACTCTGTGTTACGCCGAATCTCCCCGAGAACTACGTTAGGGGTAAATGTGTTTGTGGAGTGCTCAGCCACTTTCACATTAACTCTAAGAGCAGAATATATATATATCGTGACACACACACATACACACACACAATCTTTATTCTTAAGTAAAACACTTCATTTCTCGTTGCTCCAGGTTACTCACCTACGGACCTGGATCTCTTTCAGGAGTCTTATTGTAATCTCTGTAACCTGAACACCATGGAAACCAGATGACCGCATTCATATTTCCTGCGGCTTAATACGGAACTTTACGTGAACAGACAATAAGCGTATTTCGTATTCGTGTGTGTGTGTCTGTGTGTGTTTGTGTGTATATGTGTGTGTAGGGAGAGAGAGTGAGAGGGGCCGTTGCGTGTTTCTATCTGTGTTTGTACCCAGTGACCACTCGAGGAACGGTGTTGGTATGTTTATGTCCCCTTAAGTTAGCGGGTCGGCAAGAGGGCCGATAGAATAAGTACCAGGCTCATAAAAGGAAAGAAAAGAAAAGAAAAGAAAAACGGACTGAGGTTGATTCCTAAAAGTTCTTCAAGATGCTACCCCAGCATGGTCGCAGTCTAATGACTGAAACAAAATATGCATGTATGTATGTATGTATGTATGTATGTATGTATGTATGCATGTATGTTTGTATGTATGTATGTATGTATGTATGTATGTATGTATGTATGTATGTGTGTGTATGTATGCACGTACGAACGTATGTATGCATGTACGTACGTATGTATGCATGTACGTACGTATGTATGCACGTACGTACGTATGTATGCACGTACGTACGTATGTATGTATGTATGTATGTATGTATGTTTGTATGTATGTATGTATGTATGCATGTATGTATGTATGTATGTATGCATGTATGTATGTATATGTGTGTATGTATGTGTATGAATGTATGTGTGTATGTATGTGTGTATGTATGTATGTGTGTATGTATATATATATGTATGTATGTATGTATGTATGTATATGTATATGTATATGTATGTATGTATGTATGTATGTATGCATGCACGTACGTATGTATGTATGTATGTATGTTTGTATGTTTGTATGGATGTATGTATGTATGTATGTATGTATGTATGTATGTATGCACGTGCGTACGTATGTATGTATGTGTATGTGTGTGTGTGTGTGTGTATGTATGTATGTTTGTATGTATGTGTATGTATGTATGTATGTATGCATGTATATATGTATGTATGTGTGTGTGTATGTGTATGTATGTATGTATGTATGTCTGCATGTCAGTGCGTGTGTCTCTTCTTTTGTGCACAGCAGTTCTGTTTCAAAGCTACGAATATAACTTAGTTTTCTTTAGTAGTTCTCTCAACGTTTTTGCTTCCCGAGCATGCTTGACAATTGCGCTGTCGGTTGGCAGCGTTTGGAATTGTTTAGCCTAATTTTATTACATTAAAAAACAAAAAAAGGAACAGCTAAGCTGTAAGGCCGGATATACTTCACAAGGGGTATAACTCTATAATGAATATGTTAAATAGTTATTCCCCATAATTGCCACCCACGTATGAGGTGGGTAGTGATGGATTTGAATGTTTAAAAACGGTATTTCTTCATTTAAGTGTCTTAAATTTACCCCTATAAACCATATCTACGTTAGAGGACGAATGTTTATTTCGTAAATGGAGTTGTGTATAGAAAACAAACTACTTTGTGCTTGTGTTATGAAGAAAGTCAGATTACAGAGAGAGAGGGGGGGAGAGGGGGTTACAGTTTTATTAAGGTAAGACCAACAAAAAGGTACTCATTTCCAATGAGAGATAAATATCATTTGATGTACACTGTATGAACATAAGAGCTATCAATGGTTTCTTGTCAGGGAAACACGTAGCTAGAGAGGTCTTGATAACGTACCTTATGTCTTCATGGCAAGAAACTAATAGTAGCTCGCCTCTTGCTCTCTCTTTCTGTGTGTGTGTGTGTGTGTATATATATAGGCTCATAATCTTGAGGTAGTGAGTTCGTATCCCAGACCGGGCTGTGAGTTGTGTTCTCGAGTAAGATACTTTATTTCACGTTGCTCCAGTTCACTGAGCTGTGGAAATGGGTTGTGACGCCACAGGTGGCAAGCTGTATCAGTCTTTGCCTTTCCCTCGGATAACATCGGTGACGTGGAGAAGAGCTAGCATGCATGGGCGACTGCTGGTTTTCCATAAACAACCTTACCCAGACTTGTACCTTTCTAACTGCAATCCCCAGATATAATTATAGATATATCAATCTGTTGAATGTGTGGATTTGTCTATACATGGGAGAGTATACATGTAGTTAGTAGAATTTATTAATTTATTTATTCCAGATGGAGTTTTACTCCGACGCTCATTCGATTTTCTCGCTTTCGTTTATTATCAGTCAGAAGTTATAATAACGCACGGAGAGAGCATAGAAAACAATTGTAGAAGTGTAGCAGGAATATTTTCAAAGTTTTGCTCTTTTACTCGTTTCAGTCATTTGACTGTGGCCATGCTGAAACACCGCCTTTAGTCGAGCAAATAGACCCCAGGACTTATTCTTTGTAAGCCTAGGACTTAGTCTATCGGTCTCATTTTGCCGAACCGCTAAGGTACGGGGACGTAAACACACCAGCATCGGTTGTCAAGCGATGTTGGGGAACAAACACAGACACACAAACGTATACACACATACATACATACATACATACATATATATATACATACATACATACATGTATTCGACGGGCTTCTTTCAGTTTCCTTCTACCAAATCCACTCACAAAATTTTGGTCGGCCGGAGGCTATAGTAGAAGACACTTTCCCAAGGTGTCACGCAGTGGGACTGAACCCAGAACCATGTGGTTCGTAAGCAAGCTAATTTATTTCATAAGTATTTGCCATGAAGGCAATACAAAGAGCGGACGAACAAGAACAGACAAACATAAAAGGGTGAAGTAGCTGTAGCGATTAAATATTTACAATTAAAAAAAAAACTATAATTTAATGAATATATTTATAATTTTCGACTTAAGCGTCGCTCATTAGAAATAAAATTTGTAATGGCTTCTGTGAAGGATAGGCATCCGACCACCAGGGTAGACCCCTTGCATTTTCTTCCCTGTTTTTGGCTTCCACTTACCCGGTGCCGAACACTCCCAGCTTCATCGCCACAGGCTCCATCTTCTCCAGCCTGATCTTACTACTGATGTGGTAACTAAAAAAGCTAACCAACCCCTGGCCGGATAGAAAGGTACCCGACACTATGCCTCCCACACGCGTCTTCCATACTGTTTCTTTCAGTATGGCTACTACGCAGAAAAAGCAAGCCTTCAATCCCTGTTAAGGGAAGGAGGTGGCACAATCTCGATGATAGATTCAGCTGATAGCTGTACTCTTTCCATCGATGGCAACTGTTGCTCTGCGAAAACTATCAGTCTCGTTAATTCCAGATATTCCACAAATGCGTGCAAGACAGTTTCCCTGTCCTGCCCGCACCTCGGACATGTCGGCGAGACGGCACTTCCGTGCCTTGACAATTTATCACGAACAGGTAATGCCGCACGGAAGTACTGCCAAGTCAGGGATTTCCGGTAATTGTCCAGATACATCGGGCCGATAGTTCTCCGGAAAAGGCCGATTAACTGATTTTCATCGTAGCCCAGGGTCTCCCCCGAGGCGTCTTCAGACTTTACCTCCACTAACCCACTATAGAAATCCGCGGTGGAACTCCTATTGCTGGCGTGGCCCGCCCAGTAGAGTAGCTGAAGTGCCTGGCGGCATTCCAATTGCCATTCCCATGCCGAGGTCTTGCTTGATCCAATTACCAATGTCCGTTAAGGAAGTTAATTGCGGAAGGTAGAACCGAACATGCGATGACCACACCTGCTCTCCATCCAGGTAAAGCCAGAGGTGTCTCAACCTTAACGCGAACTTTCGTATCCTCAGTCAAGGCATCCCAAGCCCACCCTTTAGCGGTTTCTGGCAGCAGACATAGCGCTTCACGAGTGGCTTTCCTTCCTTCCACAAAAAGCGGAAAAGGATTCTCTCCAACTTGTTCAGTCACAAGTCGGGGCAAGGCACCACGGTCACACGGTAGGTATAACCGATGCTATGAACAGCTGCACCACCTCCGCCTTTCCTAGCAAGTATAACTCCCGCCCAGACCAGGTCTGGGTTAGAGCAGTCACCTTGCTGGCCACCTGATTCCAGTTTGTCTCTATCTGGAGGCCTGGCCCGAAGCAGCTTAACAGTACCTTCCGTCCTACGGCGGGGACAGAGGATACCCCTGACGCATTGAGCGCTCGATCCTGAATGGCTTCGAAATGAAACCATTCACTTTTACGACGGATTCGATGTCGCTGTACAACGCAGCAATCCAACCGCGGAAGGTCGGCCCCAGGCCAGCCTTCTCGAAGACCGCCGCCAAGTACCGATGGTCGACCCTATCGAATGCCTTAGATTGGTCTAAATGTACCGGTGCCCCCCCCCTGCGCCAGAAAGCTTCCCCACCCTCTCTATGGAGTAGCGTATAAGGTAGAGATTGTCGTGGATCGTCCTGCCCGGGATAGCGCACGTTTGCGCTTCCCCGACAAGTTTGTCGATGACCCGCGCCAACCTTTTCGCTAGCACCTTGGCCAAAATCTTTAACTCTGTGTTCAGCAGAGTTATGGGCCTGAAGTTCCCTATTTCGTCCCTCAGGTTCTTCCTGAGCGACGTCACCACCCCTCCGCTCGCAGACTTGGGAATTCTCCCATTCTGCTGCCAATTGGCGTAGATGCTGTCCAGCAGGTCCCCGAACAAGTCTGGAATACTTTTGTAATATTCGTAAGGCAGACCATCGAGACCCGGCGACTTCTCCCCGGGGCATTCGCCCAGTACTTTATTCACCTGCTCGGCCGTGATTGGCGCTTCACAGCACTTAGCCTCTCGTGCCGAGAGACGCGGCCGCCAGACAGGAAGTCCCTAAGAGCCTCGCCATGATCCAGTGCCCCGCCATTCATAAACAACTCGGTAAAGTGCTTGTGAATCGTCTCACACATCTCGTCCCGTCCATCGACCGAACACTCATTTCATCCACGAGAGACCTAATTGTGGCATCATTGCCACGCTGGGTTTCTACCGTACGGGCCCATCCGGCAACATTAATTCCCTCACGGTCCTATGCTCGCACTTCAGCTCGAACTCTGCACCTCTCATGTTTAGCTTTGAGGTGACGGTCCAAGGCCATTCTCGCTGCCAAAATGTGAGATGCAGAGCCCAACTTCGACGCCTCCTGTAGGTCCTTAACTAGTTGCCCTTCAATTCTGGTCTTATCTAGTCTTAGCTGACATCTAAACCTAATAGACTCAAAACGAATAGCTCTCTTGAGGGCGAACCACCATCGGTTATTAACCACCGCCCTGGTTAACGCCCTCTGTACTAATTCCTCAATCCGGCTACTGTATGCCTCGCAAGTCAAAATAGACTTGTTCAGCTTCAAGTTGCTGGATCCTATTTTAACTGTACTATCTATGTCCAGTCTACACTTAGCCATTCTATGGTCAGTGTAAGCTACTTGGACAAGCTGTGGACAGCTAAAACTAGACTTATCTCCAGTTCTTATCACTATCCTATCTAAATAGGACTTGACCCTGCCGTCGCCACTCATCCAAGTCCACTCTGAGACGTTCGGAGTGTCAAGTCTGTAACGATCTGCCAGGTTAAAACGCTTGAGCAGATCTACGAGACGTGAGTTTACTTTCCTATAGATCGAGCCAACGCTATCGATGCGTGCGTCAACGGTAGCGTAATAGTCACCTAACACCACTAATGACTTCGACGGCACGAGAGAGTTCTCTGGGCGTCGATAAAAATCAGTTTGAAATCCTCTAGCACGAGGTGCATAGATCCCGATCAACCTGAAGGCCTTAATGCTGTATGTCACATCAAGGACGACCAGCCCACCTTCTGGGTCTATATAGACTGTACTTGTCTGCAGAGCCAAGCATTTTCGAACCATTACTACTACACCCACTCGCCCTCCGGTCCGGCTTGGTGACAGGATTGTCGCATAGTCATTCAGGAGAGGTGAGAAGGCTTGTAGAAGGTCTCTGTAGCAACTATCACATGCATATCGTGTGATCTGAGGTCGTCGAGGAAACAAGCTTGCTTCCACTTCGAGCTCAGACCACGCACATTCAAACACCCAAGGTTAAGTGCAGTCATTTTAAACAAAAGAAAAGCAAGGGTTCTACTTACTCTTTGACTTTTTCTTTTATTGGTGATGCTAGGCTGACCTCACCACACGTGAGGCAGTCCTTTACTCCTGCTTCTCCAAAAACTCCTTCAAATACCGCGGAAGGTCCGAGATGTTCGTGATGGTTCTCGGATGCCTACCCTTCATTTCATTATACAGTTTTTCAGGTATCCAGGCACATCTCTCTTCCGTGCCTTCTGGCCGCTGCAACAGTTCCACAATGTGATGGTTCTTTAACGTGTCCATGATATATTTATCCCCAGTATCAAATTTTACCAGGGTTTTTGTTCCGTCTATTTTTCTTTTTTATTTTCTCTTCTGAGACAGTGGAGCGGGAAATTTTTTTTTCTGCGGTGTTTTATTTTTCTTCTTTTTTGTGGGGGATATGGATGGGGAAGGTGCAAGCGTTCTCTTTTTCCTGGGTGTCTTGAACTCCCCCTCGGTCACCTCCATGATGTCTTCCAGAGGAGTTGTTACTTCAGAGGGGATGGGTGCATTTGTTTCTGTTGAAACCGGTGTGTGCATGGCCTTTTCGAAGTGCTTGAATTTTTTCGATGAAGGACAGTACGTTCATCCTTCTCTTCATATTTTCAGCACTAGAGGAGGGTGAGATCTTTATAACCCCACCCTCCTCTTTCATTTTCTCAAAAAGCTCGGAGAGCTTCTCCGTTTGTATTACTACATTTCTACACGATACAGCGACTACTGCCGCGAACTTTTTGCTGGCTCATGCAGCTGGTTTGTTTCTTGAATTACTTCGACCGACATATTCATTCGGAATAAATTTATACACAATTTAATCCCAGAAAAAGGGAAACCTATAATTTTTCACTTTTTTTTTCTCTCAACGAGGACAACACTTCAAATCCCACCCCTACAACGTTCGAAATTAATTTTTTTCCACACAATAATAAAAATACAGATTCCCCCAAAACGGGAAACCTATAATATTTTTTTCCTCACAACGAGGACAACAGTTCAAATCTCACCCACGCTAGGGGCGGGTGTCACAATAGAGCCTACAACGGCTAAACTTTAATTTGTCATGCAATAATAAATTGATTATCCCTCAAAACGGGAAACCTATATTATTTTTTCCCTCTTAATGAGGATAACAATTCAAATCCCCCGCTGCATAGGTGGGGCACGACAATAAAGCCTACAACGGCTTTAATAAGTTCAATATTAATAATATTAATAAGTTCAATATTTCAACAATTACTTTCTCCCGTCACCGGGGAAAAGCACAACAGTTTTCAAAGTTTAAAAGTTCGACAATGATCAGCAGTTCGAAAATATTCAACAATAAACAACAATTCCAACAGAAAAATTATCCAACCTTCAACAAAACGTTTGACTCACTGCCAAAAAAAAAAAAAAAAAAACGTCTATCCACGACAGAGGTAAGCAAGCTACTTACCACACAGCCACACCTACGCATAAATTTCCTAAGTAAGCAACAACGTTGGAGTGTTTCATTACATGTGTGTGTGCGTGTGTATACATATACCACACACACATACACACACATACATATAAACACATACACACATACATATACATACATACACACACACATATATACATACATACATCTTTTATCTTTTAATCTTTTATTGGTTTCAATCACTAGACTGCGGCCATGCGGGAGCATCGCTAAGAATTTTTAGTCGAGTGAATCGACCCCGGTACTTATGTTTAGAGCATGGCTTTTCGGTCTCTTATGCCGAACCGCTAGGTCACAGGGATGCAAACACACCAACGCTGGTTGTCAAGCGGTAGTGGAGAACAAGCACAGACACACACACGTAAACACACACACTCACACACACACACACACACACACAAACACACACACACACACACACACAAACACACACACACACACATAAACACACACACAAACACACTCACACATATAAACGACGGGCTTCTTTCAGTTTCTTTCTACCAAATCCTCTGACGAGGATTTGGTCGGCCCGAGGCTATAGTAGAAGACACTCGCCCAAGGTGCCATGCAGTGGGACTGAACCGTCGACCATGTGACTAGGAAGCATGCTTCTTACCACACACTCACACCTGTGCCTATACATACAGGCATTTTACTGATTCATACACAGATAGGGTCATTGAGTAGAAAGGTAAAATTATGAAAGACTTTAGAAGTTCGGACAAATTATAATTATCAGTGTTGTTATCAAACATGTGATAAGGGAGCTTCAGTTTCTCTTTTGAAAACCAGCTCCCTTCTTCTAGGAAGAATTCTAATAAATATATATATAAAACTGAAGGAATACAGGATCTTTTCGGTTTGAACGGCAGTTTTTTAAAATAATTTCCACGCAACTAAACACTTTTAAACTTCGTATACTGGTAGAATGTGTTTATAAAACATCTTTTTCTCTTGGCTTTATTGAGAAAATTCTATAGTTTGTAAGATATTTGTTGTTGTTTTTCTTCAATTTCTGCAATTTCAACAATCAATGACGTCTATTGAGGTAAAAACATTATGTGCCGTATGAATATGTCCCTCGTTTAAGAAACAGATTGGGTTTATTTACATTTGTGAAGAAAAAAAGATACCCTTCCCCCCACCCCTAACCGTAACCCTAAAAGAGATTGAAATGCAATAGATCGATACTAGGGTCATAATTATGGGTGAAAATTTCATATGACACCGCTAGAAAAAACTGCCGTTCAAACCGAAAAGATACATAAAACTGAAGGAATACATACTATAACAACATAAGAAAAAGAAAAACGAAAACAAGTTGATCCTAACATCATTTGAACTCGGAACGTGGCACATCGTAACAAAAAAAATCCAGGCCGGTTTGTCTACATTTCTACATATGCTTAACGATTATTACACATTACTATTATTAAACGTTGCTTATTACTAATTCCCAGCTGTGGAATTTTAAATTCTGGTGTAAGTGGTGTAACGAATAGCATCCAGTTCTATATTCCTAGAACTTAGTTATTTACTTTTCTGGATGAAAAACAAAAATATCAACTCGTATCTATTGAGCAAGTTTTGGTTGTTTACTCTGACATTTCACTAGTTCTTATTTCTTATGTGTTCTTATTTTCTAAAATATCTCAAAGTACTTATATCTCTTCTTCTATGTGCAGAAGTTCGGGTCTGTAGTTATGTATCCAACTTTGTGTTGTTTAGTTGTCAACTCAGCTTCCTTATTCCCCTTGCGTACTTGGCATCTGTGTTGTGTCAGGCAACGTTGACTTCAGTTTCTGTGGCCTAATTTTGATAAACTTAACACGGGCTGAAGTCTAGTTACGGTTTCACAGGGACGTAACTCTATTATGAATATATTACACTGTTATTTCCCTTAATTACACCCGGAGTATGGGTTAAAAATTGAGGGTCAGAAAAATAATTGAAAAAAAAAAAAGTAATCCCCCTTTAGTAACCTTAAAACTCAGCCTACGGATCTTTTCGGTTTGAACGGCAGTTTTTTCTAGCGGTATCATATGAAAATGTCACTCATAATTATGTCCCTAGGATCGATCTATTGCATTTCAATCTATTTCAGGGTTAGGGTTAGAGTTAGGGTTAGTTAGGGTTAGGGTTAGAGGTGGGGGAAGGGTATCTTTTTTTCTTCACAAATGTAAATAAACCCAATCTGTTTCTTAAACGAGGGATATTTTCATACGGTACAGAATGTTTTCACTTCAATAGACATCATCGATTGGTTGAAATTGCAGAAATTGAAGAAAAAAAACAATAAATATCTTGCACACTATAGAATTTTCTCAATAAAGCCAAGAGAAAAAGATGTTTTATAAACACATTCTACCAGTATACGAAGTTTAAAAGTGTTTAGTTACGTGGAAATTATTTAAAAAACTGCCGTTCAAACCGAAAAGATCCCAGCCTGCAACTCATGTTTATGTCAGTGGAATAAACGTTCAAATTTTCACGTTGATTCTTTCGGAAACTGAGCTGAGTATAAAGAACAAAAAATTATTTTCTGCCACAATGTGTTTCAAGAAGGAGAAAAAATATATATATCTTTTATTCTTTACTTGTCAATCATTAGACTGCGGCCATGCTGGGGTACCACCTTCTGGAATTTAGTCGAATGAATTAACCACAGTAATTTTTCTTAAGTCTGGAACGTGTTCTCTCGATATCTTTTGCCGAACCGCTAATTTACGGGGACGCAAACACACTAACAGCGGTAGTCAAGCACAGACAAATACGGACACAATGACACCCACGCACAGACACACACATCTGTTTATCTATCTATCTATCTATCTATCTATCTATCTATCTATCTATCTATCTATCTATCTATCTATCTATCTATCTATCTATCTATCTATCTATCTATCTGTCTGTCTGTCTGTCTATCTATCTATCTCTCTATCTAGCTAGCTAGCTAGCTATTCGATGGGCTTCTTTCAGTTTCCCTCTACCAAATCCCCTGGCGAGGCTTTGATCAATCCAGTAGAAGACACTTGCCTAAGGTGCTACACAGGTAAAGACAGCATGAAAACAAATCATTGTAGAAGATTTATATAATTTACATATTTATAATAAACTACATATTTCCAATAAATAATATATATACAAATTGAGATAGGGGTTGTAAATGCAACCCTCTATGGGATAACATATATCCAATATACTGCTAGTGAAGTACCCAACAAAGTTAATACATAAATGTTAAGAATTGCGATGCAATTAATTCATTTACTGTATTATATGGGCAAAGGTAAAATGTTTTACCACAAATTAATAATACAAAATAAGAAAATGGAGAAATACATCCAAATCAATTATCAACTACCGGATAATACCTAATCACGTAATTTATTAAACCACTACATATGAACATTAAGGTCAAACATAATAATATAGAACAAAACAGTGTACATGAAGGAGTAATATGATACAATAAGTACAATATGTATTAGAGAATATAAATAAAAATAAATATAAATGTAACCTACATCTTACAGCTGTTTCGGCCATGCAGATATGGGTGTCTCATTTTGCTCATATTAGCCATGTGTGATAGGTTAATATGAAGTTATAAATGAGCCACTTACAAAATATCCCAAGGCCTCTTTGGAGATTATGAAATACAAACTAAATTAAAAATATACACCCACACAAGTGTGGGTACATACCCATAATATATCATATACACATACATATAAGTGCATATACTCATACTCTTATACATATATATATACATATACATAATAATATAAATCAATATACATACATATGTTCCATATTCAATGTTACAATTTTTCAACTTAATATTATGATATTACAATGTAGCAAACATACACATATTAATACTCAAATGCAGATATACAAAGTCAAGAGTACATTAAATTATATTAATTTACAAAATGTCATTAATATTAATATTAATATTAATATTAATATCATTACCACTATTGCTACTAATATCATTATTATTATTATTAATAACACTAATACTAGCAAAACAATATATGGATCACACTGTTAGCAACATAATAGCAAAAACAAGAACAACAATAGTACTACAGTACCATGCAAAGCATTAAATATCTGCATATATATATAAAATGAAAAGTAAAAGCATTTTGGTTTACATGATATTAAGTTCCACAGGTGTATAAATGTACATGCAATTGCAGTCTATAATTTCAACTGTGACACAAATACAGTATTACGTTCAGAAATAGTTAAGAATAGAACGCTAAGATATGATTGGCTTGTACATATAAATTTAAATTTCAATTGTCTTCGTTACGGTTGGTTTGTTAAGAAACACCCACACACGCACACTTGCAAACGTGCGCCCACACACACATACACAGACAAACCACAACATAAGAGATACCAGCCCCCCCCACACACACACATGCTTACATACAAATCTACTCACATATATCCATAAAAATGCATACATGCAAGCACACAGACATCTATACCCAGTCGATGTACGTTATTATCATAAGATACATAATTAAAGTAACACCGTATATTAGGTAAACAATTTAACGTGCTACTGAAACTGCCATATAGTCACAATTTCGACTGTGTTCCCATTCAAACTTTCACTAATAACCAGCACAGGCATGGGAAAACTATATCAACATACACACACACACACACACACACACACACACACACACACACACACACGCACACCCACATACAGCCATAAACATATATACACTCGCATTCACTGCATCTGCAAACATTCACATATACATATATACATATTTGAATATGTATTTACGTACTCATACGTATAAGAAAAACATATACACATATATCCACCCATGAATATATATATATATATACATATAAAAATATACATACACATATATATACATATGAACACATTTCGACATATCCACATATATTTACGAAATTACAAAAATACATGTTTGTCCACCAAAGGACGTATAAATATATAAACAATAAGTTTACAGAAATTACTATTAATTAAGATATAAGTAAATTAATTATAAATTAATTATAAATTAATAAGTGCTATTACTCAAAAAATAAAATAAATAAAATAAATAAGAATAAATAAGAATAAATGAATAATAAATAAATAAATAAATTAAAAAAAATAAATAGAATATATATATATATATATATATATATATATATATATAAATAAATACATAAATAAAATAAAATACAAATTAAGATGAGTACAAAGGTAACTTAATATATAAGAGACTGCCAAACAAATACATGGAAAAAATACATGGAAACGCTTATATGCTCATCCAAAATAAACAACGTATACTAAATATAGACCCACACTTGTTACATATTTGTAGTATAACAAAATCCCAAACCAGCGCCCTAAGATATGATACGCATATACGCCCGACACCCGTGGAAAACTCCATGAAGATCAGAATATCACGTATATATCAAAATACATGCATATTTCAATATATGTTTCAAGCCGGAACAAAAATAATAATAATCAATATAGAACATATATATGGAGATACAAAATAATAAATTATAAATTACAATGACCAATAGCACTATCCTACATAGAGGAATGTTAACAAATTACTGGTAGAAAAACTAGGTGCTATTTAAATCTAGAGAAAGTATACGCTAATTTTTGAAGGCAAAATTATTCCGCTCGTTAATATTATTAATAATGGGTAGGCCAGCTTTGATGATGAAGAAAATTTCATTGATACACAAAGAGCATTTTTTATTTCTACCATTGTATACAGGTGCAGAAGTTAGTATTTCCCAATTTAATTTAAAATCTATGTTCTTACTCTTGAGTTTCCAAATATACGTACTTAACTCCATAGAATTCATCCTATTTTTATTTTTAAAAGTATATCTATGATAGTTTAGCCGTTGTTTCATACTATTTTTATGTTTGGCATTAATGTTCATATGTAGTGGTTTAATAAATTATGTGATTAGGTATTATCCGGTAGTTGATAATTGATTTGGATGTATTTCTCCATTTTCTATTTTGTATATATATATATATATATATATAATATATATATATATATATATATATATATATGCTCAATATAAAATAGTGTACATTTAAAAACAAAAGAAACTACCATTTAGCAGGAATTTTACTCGCTAGAAGAAGCAGTCAAAACGACCAAAACCACATTTAAGCGCAATTTTCGAAGGGGATGAAAAATAAAAACTTTAACTTTGTTATATATATATATATTATATATATATATTATATATATATATATATATAGTAAATGCAGTTACTTGCATTTATTTTAACTTTTTACATAAATTTTCTTGTTAGGTTAAAACGAGGAGGTGTGTCATAGCATTACCATCGCATATCATGGAGATCCACTGTTTCATATCTTTTACACTTCAGATGTTCCAAAGAGCAATTGGTGAACCAAATTATACTCTGTCCGTCTATCAGTTATGGATTAAACGATTATTCTCTCTCAAACTTATCTTTGATCTCTTTATTCTAATTGACTGGGCATTCTTTGACTTCGCCACCTTATGAGATGTGCGCATACGAATGTACGTATGTACGTACGTATGTATGTATGTATGTATGTATGTATGTATGTATGTATGTATGTATGTATGTATGTACACACATGCACACACACGTGTGTGTATATGTATAAGCGTTTGAGTGAGTGTATTCTGTTTGTTTGTGTATAGGTGTATGCGTTTGTGCCTGCATGTGTGTGAGAAATAATAAACCGACAATATATTATTGAGATGCCAAAGTTCACTCATAGCTCATATGTCTCTTGTGTAGACATTGATTTTAGTTTTTGCTATTGATTTCAGCTTCCTGCCTTCGATTCTGACATAGCCAAAAAAGCATACAGACCACACAATCAATCACACTCACTATGCTAAGACGTTTCAATTTCAAAGACATTGCTCAACCACGTAAAAATAGTTTCCAGTCCGAATCAGAGTCACCACCATAGATGACGGATCTTTTCTGATTGGCTGCCAATTTTCAACCACTTCAATTTCTGTTCGAATTGATTTCATATTCAGTGTAAAGATATACGTTTACGTGCTAATGAATGCCATGAAAATCATTTTCGCGATAAATCAATAAATAACGTTTGAATATTTTGGGTGAATTTAGCCAATCGTAAGCCACAGGTACATTCATGCCTATTTCCATGGTAACAAGCTAAACATGAGGACTTTTTTTGTCTGTGTGAAAGCACGTGTTGACGAGAAAGCACGTGTTTCAGTCATTGAGATGGTTGTCATACGTGCAAAATAGAGCAGCAAAATAGGCATTAAATCACGCATTATTATTATAATTATTATTATTATTATTATTATTATTATTGAGTGAGAGAGCAGTGCATGCCATCAAAGTGACACTGGGGTAAAATATACGAAGCCCAGTATACCCATCATGACTACCCGTCTGATAAGGGTACACTAGGCACATGCATCACAAACATATGTGCGCGACATGGTGATCTCATATCAAAATAAACAGCACATGACCTTGCAGGTGGGGCTCAGTTAGAATTTTCTTCAGGTCGAGTAACCCATCCCACTCGAAAGGTCCTTGAATAAGGGTTGTTTAAGGATGTTGAGCGAAACACCCATGTTTCCAGAGGTGAATTATTCAAACCCCAAAGAATCCCTATCAACACATGGCTATGACGCTCCCCCACTACTTCTGCTCCTGATCAGAGATGCACAAATCGTCAGCCACTAAGGGACATGCTCAACTGGTTAAAGTCAAACAACTGACAAGCAAATCTGTGGTACTGAGCAGAATATTTACTGTAGCCCATCTTTTATACCAAGACAAAACAATGTACATGATAACACTTCCAATCAGTTAAGATCAGAAGCAAGGAGAGCCACTGCCTGGTACTGCATCAGGGCATTTATTATTATTATTATTATTATTATTATTATTATTATTATTATTATTATTATTATTATTGAGTGAGAGAGCAGTTCATGCCATAAAAGTGACACTGGGGTAAAATATACGAAGCCCAATATACCCATCATGACTACCCGTCTGATAAAGGTACACCAGGCACATGCATCACAACCATATGTGCGCGACATGGTGATCTCATATCAAGATAAACAGCACATGACCTTGCAGGTGGGGCCCAGTTAGAATTTTCTTCTTCAGGTTGAGTAGCCCATCCCGCTCAAACGGTCCCTGAATAAGGTTGTTGTTAAGGATGTTGAAAGAACCACACCCATGTTTCCAGAGGTGAACTATTCAAACCCCAAAGAATCCCTCTCAACACATGGCTATGATGCTCCCCCACTACTTCTGCTCGTGATCAGAGATGCACATATCGTCAGCCACTAAGGGACATGCTCGACTGGTTAAGGTCAAACAACTGACAAGCAAATCTGTGGTATTGAGCAGAATATTTGCTGTAGCCCATCTTTTATACCAAGACAAAACAATGTACATGATAACACTTCCAATCAGTTAAGATCAGAAGCCATGAGAGCCACTGCCTGGTACTGCATCAGGGCATTTATTATTATTATTATTATTATTATTATTATTATTATTATTATTATTATTATTATTATTATTAGTAAGTAGTAGTAGTAGTAGTAGTAGTATCTTCATCCCTGTCCTCCGTCTAAACATCAACATTATTATCATGTTTCCATTTTCAAGTTTTGTGCTCATATTCTGCCGAAGTCGTCTTTGCCTTCTAATCAATCGTGTGAATGAAATAGATCCCATTTGAACACTGGGGGCGATGTGATTGACCTGTTCTCTTTCCCCGATTTCAGGACTTGAGCCTATGATAAAAAGGAAAAACAAAATTATATTCATTACCATCATTAGTTTTTGAAGATGCATGAAGTGATTCCTGTTTGAAATGGCGTGACATAATGCTATGTTGAAGTGAGAAAACACACCGCGAAAAACTTTAAAAGATATCTGTATAAATATTAAAAAATAAAGGAAGGAAACCCGAAAAGTGGCCTGATTCTAAAAGGGTTAGTAATTCTAAACTACATCAGGATCTGGGCGTCTTTGTTTTATAACGGCATCATTAGGCCCTCTTGTGTATGTGTACGTGTGTGTGTGGTGTGTGCATGTGTGTGCGTGAGTGTGTGTCATGGAATATGTGCCTGCGTGGAGAATATGTGTGCGTCGCAGTGTCTCAGATGTCGTGTGGTGCGCAGAGATAATTTGCCTGCATAACTGCGTGAGCGTTTAGATGTGTCTGTGTATATACTCTGTATCTCTCTCTCTCTTCTTCTTCTTCTCTCTCTCTCTTCTTCTTCTTCTCTCTCTCTCTTCTTCTTCTTCTCTCTCTCTCTTCTTCTTCTTCTCTCTCTCTCTTCTTCTTCTTCTCTCTCTCTCTTCTTCCTCTCTCATCTTCTCTTCTTCTTCTCTCCTCTCTCTTCTTCATTCTTCTCATCTCTCCTCTCTCTCTCTCTCCTCTTCTTCTTCTTCCTCTCTCTCCTCCTCTCTTCTTCTTCTTTCGTCTTTCTCTCTCTCTCCTCGTCTTTCTTTCTCTCTCTCTCTCTCTTCTTCTTCTATCTTCTTCTTCTTCTTCTCTCTCTCTCCTTTTCTTCGTCCTTCTCTCCTCTCTCTCTTCTTCTTCTTTCTTTCTCCTTCTTTCTTCTCTCTCTCTTCTTCTTCTTCTCTCTTCTCCCTCTCCTGCCCTCCTCTTCTTCTCTTCTTCTTCTCTCTCTCTCTCTCTTCTCTCTCTTCTTCTTCTTCTTCTCTCTCTCTCACTGCTGCTTCTTCTTCTCTCTCTCTTTCTCCTTCTCCGTGTGTGAGTGTGTGTGCATGTGTATGAGTGCTTGATTGCGTGTTTGCATACGCATATAAGTTTCCTTGCGCACGTATAAATAAATATATAAATATGTGTGTGTGTATGTATATACATACCTACATACACACACACACGCGCGCATCACACACTCACACACACACACATATATATACAGGGATAATTTACTAAAAAAACAAAAGACGAAGACAGGTGGTGTACAAAACAAACAGATGTATTAGTATAACGCTCAGGAATAGAAAAAGTCTTTTACGTTTCGAGCCTACGCTCTTCTACAGAAAGGGACACACAAAAAACAAGGAGAGAAAAAAATGTGTGTAGTGGCTAACGATCTATCCTGGCGTGAGTTGAAATTTACAGAAAACAACAGAGAAAGGCAGGTGATAGAACAACAAGAAGAATTAAAAAGTATTTGACGTTTCGAGCCTACGTTCTTCAACAGAAAGCTAAGAGAAAGAAAAAATAGAGTAAACGAAAAAAACGAAGTGAGAAAAAAATCTGTAGGGATTAACGATTCAACATAATGGAATGACCGGAAGTAAAAGACTGACGTGAAGGGAGATAATAACGCTGACCCGATTGAACTATGGTGCGCAAGTGAGAGTGTGTATGAAAGAATGGTGTGTGTGAGTGTATATGTATGAATAGGGGCAAGCACGTGTGAATGTGAGGGCGAGCTTAAAGTTATGTGGGTCTGATTGTGCGTACGGGAGCGTGTGTGTATATATTGTGCATTATGTGTGTATGTGTATTGAGTGCATTGTGTGGAGTGACGTGCGTTTCGTGTATCTGTGTGTGTATGTATTCGTATGGACGTATGTATATGTGTGTGAGGTTATCGTGTGTGTGTGTGCAAACGATTGTGTGTAACAGTTAATGTGTGCTTGTTGAGTAGCTTATCTATGTGTGTATGTGTATGCGTGTTCATATGTGTTAGTGCATGAAGGAAGTACCAGTTCCTTCAAGTGTGTCTGTGTGTCCCTATTGTGTATGTGTGTGTTGTGTATGTTTATATGCATAAGTTGTATGTATTTATGCGTGTTGTGTGCGGGTGTATATTGTGTATGTTCAGGCGTGTTGTGTGCATGCGTATTGTATATGATTTTAGGAGTGAACACTGTGTGTGGTTGGGGAATCGATGGAGGTGCGTGATGGGATACGGGTAGCGAGTGTTAGGGGTTTGAGGTATTGGGTGCTACTGTGTGTGGAGTGAGAAGATCTGTGTGAATGCACGTGCATGTGAATGCGTATGGGAGTGTGCATAATGGTGTGCGGTGCGGTTACTGAGTTGAACAGTGTGCTCGGTTTTTTATTGTGCAGTTTCTCATTGAAACGTAATTAAATTAAATTAAAGTATCAGAATATAGAAAAAGAGATTCTCCGTCAGAATTTTTATTTGTAATGATTGAAAAATCGCTTAAGTCTACCCAGACCATCCACGATTCTACTTTTATCTGTGCTTCAGGTACTTGTGTAAGGAAAGAAGTTAACAAATAAATACATCTTCCCTGGATACGAACATCCACCGCTAATAAGATTTACCAGGTCTTGTAACAAAATCTAGCAACCTCTAAGTTGATTGAAGTATGTAGATTAAAATGAGGAATCAAAAGAAAGTAGAGATGATCTCCATTGGCAAAGATCGATCAATAGGAAACGTTTAAGATTGGAAAAATCCATTTCAGAGAGAAATGAACAGTTTAATGTTCCGAGTCTCATCCTTCATCTGAAAGGAAAGAAAAGTGGTTTGATTTTGAGGCAATAACTAATACTAAACGTTTCTTTCTCAGAGAAAACAAAGTATGAAAAGCTAGAGTATATACGCCGGAAGAAAAAATGAATTTCATCAATTATTCCCAGAATATTTTAACTAAATAACAGAGCTGGAACCATCGATTTATGATTAGTAGACCTTCTATCAAAGAAAAGTAGAGAGGTCTCCATCTGCAAAAGATCAGTTATTTGAAACTATTGATCTATGATTTGTATATACTCGATCAGTACAAATTCATTCAGACATTGATAAATATCTTTTACATATTTCATTCAAGAGAATGCAGCCATACTGCGGCACGGCCTTCAAGAATATTTAGTCGAATGAATCGGCCCCAATATTCATTTTTGATTAAAGCTTGGCACTTATTCAATCAGCGTCATTTGTCGAATAGCTAAGTTAGGAGGAGGTAAACATACCTAAAGTGGTTGTCAAGCGTTACAAACACATACATGCATAAAAATGCCTCAAGGCATAACGACATACGTTCTAACACTCTGCCCAGCCGTCGCGCTTGATGAATATGTATCGACCCAGAAAGGATGAAAGGCAAAGTTAAACCAGGTACGATTAGAATTCACAAAGCCGAGAGCAAAACAAATACTGCAAATTGTTCTATCCAACGCTGTAGCAAACCTACCAACACGACAATATAAATATTCATTAAATAACTATTCAGAAATAGTTAAGTGACCATTAATATTGATTTCTAACAATGCTAGCATTGGGTTTATTTGAATAAGTCGATAAAATGAACTTTGGCACCATTTGAGCCCAGATTGTAACAAGCCTTTTGCTGAAACAATTTATCGTCTCTTCTGCGTCGATGTACTGTAAATGAGCAATGTCATTGCTTCCACCAGTTGGGAAGAACTTTGCCAGACGCGTTGGAGCGATGTACGAAATGTTCAAGTCCCAGTAGCTTTTGCCTTTCATTCTTCGGAGATGGGGTAATCAATTCATTTGATTAATTGCTTTCCTCAAATTACTGGTCTAGTGTCTTCTGTTGTCAATAAATGAAATTTTCGTATCAGGTTTTGGTCAAGCTAATTTAATGGATTACTAAATTATCTTTAATACTTCTTAGGTTTAAGCTCAAATCCTGCCGGCGGTCAACCTAATTACTTGGACATAAATGAGAGTTGTAGCTGTTTAGTCACATGTTAGCTTTGATCGAGAAGAACTATGTTAAAAGGCATTCATTATACAATATATCTGGTTTCATTTAACTCGGTAGAGTATAGATGTAAGTTGATTTGCTTGCTATATGTAACAGGTTAGGAGGTTCTATCGAAATGATAGAAATATAGACGAGTCAACCTGCTTGGTATGACAAATTTCCTGCTCTGTTATGGTAGACCCTACATCTGGGATGCCAGACGGTGTGATATCTTCTCCACCGGCAATTTGGTGTGTTCGGCTACCAACCCAGGCTCCTTGGCTCGTCAGGCTGAGAAAGGTAAACTCTCAAAGTATCGGTCACTCTCTGAGAAGCTTATAGTCGAGCCTCTGATAGTGGAGACCTCCGGCGTTCTCGGCCCCCGGACCGTATCCTTGCTCACTGCTATCGGGGCAGAGATGGTTATCCGCAATTGCGAGACTCATGAGTTCAAGTATCCGTCTCAGTGTATCTCCCTCGTTCTCTTCATTTTGTCTGCTAAGGCCATGAGGCGGTCTGAATTAGAGGAGATCAAAAGGATGTAAGAATTTCGTAGATTAATTCTCTCTTTTTCTTTTTCTCCTTTCCTTTCCCCTTTCTTTTGGTTTCATTTAAATATCATATCTTTTATTGTAAATACTATTGATTGTTGCCAATTCGTCTATGACCCTCATCTACTTTGTATTATTCGTTATGAGTACATAGTTAAAATATCTATATTTAATAACAATTGTTTTCATAGGGCAAAGACAAGCAGTATAGTGGGAGGAAACAGTGGATCAAATTGACACGAGTACCTGACTCGTTCTGTATTGTATAGATTGCAGAAAAAATTAAGGCAAACTTGACTTGGGTGGGTTTGGAACTTAAAACGGAAAGAGGAGCAACAAATACTGCAAGATATGTTGTCCGATGCATTGAAGATTTTGCCAGTCTAGTATCCTAAATTAGTGCTCGATAAAACTTTTTCTCTGTAATTACACCATGAATGGTAAGGAATTGGCAGAATTAGTGAGGTAGCAAATTCAATTTTTGCTATCGCATTCCGACACTGCCTTTTCCTTTCGGGTTTCGTATAGAATCAAGGTCCGCTTTGCTTTTTTCAGTTCCTAGGCGTCGATGAAATAAATACTACAGAAGTAGTAGGGTTGACAGATATTATGGACTACATTCTTTTCCTCATGTATTTTAAAATTCTTTTATGTTTCATCCCCTAGGTTGCAGCACCGCTAGGTTTCTTGCCTATCTTATAAAATCAATAATTCAATATTGACTAACATATCAGTTTCGTAGCTGCGTTCCTTAATCTTGTTTGTTTCAGGCCACTCTTGGAAGAGCGTTTATGATATGCCTATTCATCCGTAGTATTTCCCGCATTCCATGTATGAAACTATTTCTGTGATACTTATTACTGTGTCTATCTTTGAACGCCGTTGGTCGCTTCAACACCAGTTACTTGGTTCAATGTTACATTCAGCAGGATTCGCTCTGGGTCAGTTCCCTGATACGAGATAAATTCCTCTCTTTCTCCAATAAGTCTTGAAGACAGTAAAAGAAGGGTCATAGACGCAGTTTCTCTATCCATGACTAAGTAATAATATCCATAGTTACTCGATTAAAGGTCTATCTTACAGATGAATTCTTTGATTTCCTTTCATGAACTCTATTCTAAGAGAATATTTAAGAAGCGCGTATTCTTCTACAAACTTTACCTGCATACCTCTACGAGGCTATTTCTGCTGCGCCTATAAGTGTCAGTATATTAGAAGTCAAAAGTTATCGATCTCAAAGATGAGCTTGTTCGGGCTAGTTTCTTTCGTACCCTCATGCAAGAATTCATAAGAAGTATAGATAATTAAATCCCAACGTAGTTAAATTTATCTTTCATCCTTTCGAGGCCGATAAAATAAGTTACTATCAGGTTACTAATGTCGATATAACAAGAATTACTCTATTTTTCTGTTTTTCAGTCGTCAATTTTCCATTATTTCTTCTGCTTCGGAACAGAGTTGTGCCTCTTAATGAAACTTATTCCCATTTAAGTAGATATGGAACTTGGTACCTATGTGTCTTTGTTACAGAAACATCCCTGTAATAACAAGAGGACTGCTTAATGTTGGATATTCTGGTTATATATTGACAGACATTTTCAACATTATTATATTAATATATTAATATATTAATATATTCCTGTTTCCGAGTCATGAGTACTACACATGAAGAAAACTACTAAATACACGCAGGCATTGAAAGGAAACGAGATAACCGCTTGTTAATATAAAATAGTGTTTAGTAGCAGTTATTAATACAACTTTAGAGGACAGAGAATTCAATTTAAGCGATCAGTACTTGATTCTTTCGTATTTTATTGACGGAGGAAAGACGACAGCCGAAAATAACTTTGCTAGAAGAATGGAGCGTAGAGTCTATCCAAAGCCCCACTAGTTTTGTTAATCCGTCACCTTTTACATATAATGAACAATTGAAACAACAGGTTTCAGTGAAATGTTGAATTATATTCAGAACCATTTCGTCTGTCTTTATTTTCTGAGTTCAAACTCCGCCGAGGTCGACTTTGTCTTTCATTCTTTTGGGGTCGATAATTTAAGTACCAATTGCATACTGGGGTCGATATAATCAACTGGTCTCTTCCCAAAAATTTCGGGCCTTGTGCCTAGAGTAGGCAAGAATATATTCAAAACCTGGGAATGAGTTATTTTATTTATAAACTATACAAAATGTAAACATGGATCTCCAAAATGCACAATGATCATAATATATGTAAACAAAAAATATAACTCTTTAAGCAAAAAATATTTATTTGGGTGAATGTTTCAGTCACATATCGGTATACAATTGCTGGTCCCTAGAAATATGAAATACTTAGGAAAATATATGTAAATTTATGTGATTCATTTAAAAACCAAGCTTATCAATGTCAATCTTCCAGCATGGAATCAGAGTATTCTTTAAACCTGGTTTAAGTTGCAAGACTGTGTGAACAGATCGCTTGTAATGTTTTCTCGGTTCCGTAAGTTTCAACTTCGCTTCGGTTTTATTTTTTGAAGTTTTGTGTTCCTTCATGAGGTGACCCTTCATTGGAATGAACCGACCTGAAATAATAAAAGAAATATATTTTAATATATTCAGGTAGTTTATCAAAAAGAAAGGAATGAAATGAAAAAGAATCGAAAGACAAGATAAGATGGTTACTGACAGAAATAGAGATACAAAGGTAGAAAGAAGAGAGTGAGAGAGAGATTGAAAGAGGGAGAGAGGCAGTGAGAGAGAGATTGAAAGAGGGAGAGAGGCAGTGAGAGAGCGATAGATATATAGAGAGAAAAAGAGGGAGATAGAGATAGAGATAAAGAGAGAGAGAGTGAGAAAGAGGTGAATAAAATGTATTTAGTATTATTCTTGTGCAGTCTTTATTCTTTGAAATGTTGCATCTTCAGAAAATTAAAAAAAAAAAAAATATCAATAAATAAATAAATAAACGCACAGTGACCGAAAGTGTGTCAAAATATAACCATATCTGAACTTTTTCAGGGTTATGAAACGCTGGAAAATAACACCAGATTGTTCTCATACCATTATACATAGAGTCATGCACAATGTTTTAGCTTGCGTCGGGCCTCTTTCGGGTACGCAGTAATGACATGTTACAATAATGAAGAAACAACAATGTATCTCGCTCCGAATGGGACCTGGTACAAGTTATCTCTCTCGACTATGACTTCCAGGTGAAGACCAGGCACATTGATGACAGCCTACCCACAAACTAGGAAAACATATATATGTGGTGTGTGTGTGTGTGTGAAGGCGCATGGATCAATGTTTAGAGCGTCGAGCTTACGCTTGTGAGGTTGTGAGTTCGATTCCCGGAGCGGCTGTGAGTTGTGTTCTTGAGCAAGTGACTTTATTTGCCAAACTGTATCGGCTTTTGCCTTTCCCTTGGATAAAATCGGAGGCGTGGAAAGGGGAGGCAAATATGCATCGGCAAGTGCTGGTCTTCCACAAACTTCATTGCCCGGACTTATGCCTCGGAAGGTAACTTTCTAGGTGCAATCCCAAGGTCATTCGTGACCTGATGGTAGTGGGGGGGGTCAGCATATATATATATATATATATATATATATATATATATATATATCAAGGGAGAAAACTCAGTAAGACCAGACTGATACCTCTTTAAATGATCGACAAGTAGACAGACAGAGATATAATATGGAGATGAATATAGTCAGCCACGTGTACCTGAATCTTCGACTAGAAAACTTAAAGAGTGTGATAATTGTATCATGTACAACACTCATTCTCTTCTTTAAATTTAATTAAATATTTCTCTTTGTAATATATCGAATTAAAAAGTTAGAGGCTAAACCATGCAGAAGACTTCTTAAAAGATAGAAAAGTTGTGCCATTCATGATTATCACCAAGTCAGAATCGTAGAAACTTCCTAAAAGATTTAAGAGAAATAAAATGTGGGAATTCTGTGCAGAATCGTCTATCTCTCATATTCCTTAATTTTCAATTCTAATTTCTAATCTTATTGCTTACCACCCTCAAATGAATGCAACAGTCAGAGGTCACCATCTATTTATTGATGTGCGTCTAACGAATCTGTTAACCATTTAAAATAAACACACACGCATACACACACAAAATCGCTCACAAAAGTTTATATTAATAATGAGCAAATATATAATATATAAACACATTAGTGTCGGTTGCGAAGAAAACTGTTCAGATATTCTATCAACTGACTGATGTGTTTATAGATTCATCGCAAAAGTGATTGAGGTTTCCTGTAATCCGCAGACAAAGCTCAATCAGAATGATACAGCATGTGCCAAGGCAGTATCTTTCGAGGGATGCCTACAAAGATTAGTATTATCTGAGGGTTATATTAAAACACATTTGCACATAAGGATTGAAAGTGCTATCGAACTCGGACTAGATATCCGCGAAGAGGCTTCTTGTTACCACTTGCGCATAATGTACATCTTACTCTCACTTTAGAAGGTGTATATACACATATTTGTACATATGTGTAAACATATACGCACACGCACACACATGCACTCTCACAACACACACATGTATATATATGTATATGTATATAATATAATATATATATAATATATATATATATATATATATATATATATATAATATATGTTCATATATACAGGCGTATATATGTATAATTATATATGTTATATATATATATATATTATATCTATATATATATAATATATATATATATATATATATATATAAACTTACTTGGAGAAAAGAAAAGAAACGAAACGACGCGAGGGCGCTCAGTCATACAATAATTTAATAAATAAAATATATGCATACATACATACATACATATATGTACGTACCTACATCTACATGTATATATACATGCACACACACCACACACACACACACACACACATATATATATATGAGTACAGGACACCCCGAATAGACGTAGAACTCAAGTCCGTTTCCATGTTTGTTTTTATGTTTTCGTTTCTCGTTGTGTTCTACGTCTATTTGTGGTGTCCTGTACTCATATATATATATATATATATATATATATATATATATATATATATATATATATAATATATATATATATATATATATATATATATATATGCATGTATATATACATGTATATGTAGGTACGTACATATATGTGTGTATGTATGCATATATTTTATTTATTAAATTATATATGTATGTATATTATATATATATATATAATATATATAATTTTTATATAATTTTCATCTGTCTTGCTCGCATATTGTTCTGGTGTCCGCTGAATTTTTCTCTAGAGAACATTCTTTTCTTTGTAGTTTGATCGTTGGTGTTCTACTTCTAGCATATAGCTGACCACTTAGTGTTTTTTTTAGCTCTTTAAATATACACATGTATTAACATTCTCTCTGATTTTTCAGATTTTGTATGCTAGGTTACCGGTTTTAAATTGATATTAATTAAATTAATATTCAATTTATCTCCCTCATTATTTAAAAATTAAAATAAATATGTTCTCTAATAGCCAGCATTAACTGCAGTAAATTATTTACTGCAGATTTTGTTTCCGGAATTTTAGCGCGGCAGAACTCAGATATTTGAAATTAACCCCAATATAATCGCTGAAACTAAGTACGTGTGTGTTTTTATACGGAAAGCTGGTGGTTGGTTTTGCAAATTATATTACCTGTGGAACGATCGCACTGACGAGCCTACGGACGAGGGATTACGTAAGTGATTCATTAGTTAACAGGGGAAATCGCCGGTCTGCGAGTAATTCATGTTTTTTTATATATAATTTTCATCTGTCTTGCCCGCATATTGTTCTGGTGTCCGCTGAATTTTTCTCTAGAGGACATTCTTTTCTTTGTAATTTGATCGTTGGTGATCTACTTCTAGCATACGGCTGACCACTTAGTGGTTTTTTAGCCCTTTCAATATACACACTCACACACACACACACACACACACACACAAACACACCACACACACACACATACACACACCCACAACACACACACACCACACACATATATATATATATATATATAATATATATATATACATATATATAAAATCCGTGCGGTCTGTCTGTCTGTGTGTCTTCTAGGAAATCGGGCATCCTCCATCCGATTGCGCTCAAATTTGATATGTAGATACTGATAGTATCAGGGCGTGTACAAGTCTTGAAAAAATTACAAAAATCGATTGCAGGTGAGAATGCGATCGATAAAGCCGTGGGAACGTGCATTTGTAAAATCGCTTTTCTTGGAATAGAAAAAAAGCATTCTTTGAAATAGAAAAAGAAAAGACTATCTTTATTTCTTCTTTGCTGGTGTCTCAAATTTTGGTTAAATCGGTGTTTCTCAAAGGAGAGGCCTATGGGACGGTCGGACAAGTTGTTTAGAAAAAATTTGGTTGAAATATTTGACAACTCAGCACCGTTCATTGGACGGGGGGCGGTTTGCTCATATCTATCTATCTATCTATCTATCTATCTATCTATCTATCTATCTTCTTATATACTCATTTACTCTTACTCTTTTACTTGTTTCAGTCATTTGACTTCGGCCATGCTGGAGCACCGCCTTTAGTCTAGCAAATCGACCTCGGAACTTATTCTTTGTAAGCCCAGTACTTTTTGTATCGGTCAATTTTGCCGAACCGCTAAGTTACGGGGACGTAAACACACCAGCATCGGTTGTCAAGCAATGCTAGAGAGACAAACACAGACACACAAACATATACACACACACACACATATATATATATATATATATATATATATATATACATATATTCCAAGTCCACTCACAAGGCTTTGGTCGGCCCGAGGCTATAGCAGAAAACATTTGCCCCAGATGCCACGCAGTGGGACTGAACCCGAAACCATGTTGTTGGTTAGCAAGCTACTTACCACACAACCACTCCTGCGCCTGTATATATATATATATATATATATATATTATATATATATATATATATATATAGATAATAGATATATATGATATATATGAGAGAGAGGAGAGAGAGAGAACTAGATAGATAGATAGATAGATAGATAGATAGATAGACACACAGACACACAGACATGTAATAATGATAAGGATAACGCAAACTATGCACTGGCTGTCAGGGCTTCTGCTCTTAGCTGATGTAAATTGTTATCATGTACATGATTTGTCCTGGTATAATAGTTGGGCTACGACAAATGTTCTGCTGAATATCACATGTTTGCTTGTCAGTTGTTTGCCCTTAACCAGTTGCGTATGTTCCTTAGTGGCTGAAGATATGTGCGTCCCTGATCACGAACGGAAGTAGTTGGGGAGCATCATAGCCATATGTTGAGAGGGATTCTTTGGGGTTTGAATAATTCCCTTTTGTAAAGAGCGGTGGTTCGTTCCATATCCTTAAACTACCCTTGTTCAGGGACCTTTTGAGTGGGATGTGATACTCCTCATGAAGAAAACACTAACTCGACCCTACCTGCAAGCTCATGCGTTGTTTCTCTTGATATGAGAACACTATGTCGGCCACATATGGTTGTGATGTATGTACCTGGTGTAACCTTATTAGACGTGTAGTCATGATGGGTATACTAGGCTTTCTATATTTGTACCCCAATGTCTCTTTGATGGCATCCACAGCTCTCCGCCTCAATAATGATAATAATGATAATAATAATGATAATAATAATAATGATAATAATAATAATAACAACAACAACAACAACAACAACAACAACAACAACACCAACAGCAACAACAACAACAACAACAACAACAACAACAACAACAACACAACAATAATAATAATAATAATAATAATAATAATAATAATAATAATAATAATAATAATAATCACTAGCAGAAGTAGTTGGGGTAGCATGATAGCCATATGTTGAGAGGAATTCTTTGGGGGTTTGAATAATTCATCTTTGGAAACATGGGTCTTTCGTTCAACATCCTTAAACAACCCTTGTTCAGGGACCTTTTGAGCGGGATGGATTACTCGACCAGAAGAAAATTCTAACTGGGCCCCACCTGCAAGGTCATGCGCTGTTTATCTTGATATGAGATCACCATGTCGCTCACATATGGTTGTGATGCATGTGCCTAGTGTACCCTTATCAGACGGGTAGTCATGATGGGTATACTGGTCTTCGTATGTTTTACCCCAGAGGCACTGTGATGGCATGCACTGTTCTCTCACTCACTCAATAATAATGATGATAACAACAACAACAACAACAACAATAATAATAATCATGAAGAAGAATACGAAGCAACTCACCGATAACTCCAGATACTTTTGGAGAGAATCCATCGTCGTTCATGAGGAAGAAATCTAAATAACCATATTTAGGGCCCATAGGTGCGTATAAGTCCCGTCTGATAAGAAACGTTAAACCAGGATTAATTGTTATTTCCACAAACCTCCCTTTTCCATTCACTTCGCAGGATGCTCCAGCAAAGGCGATATCTGTTTCATGTTTCCAAATCAGGCGTTTACCGTTGAATACTATTTGGTGTGTTGCTATCATTATTTCTATATTGGCAGTTTTAATATAAACTTTACCGATGTATGTTCTGTTTGGACGACCGGGCTTATAACTTCCTGTACCTTCTATAATTTTCGCCGTCACATTGATTTCTGTTGAGAGAAAAAAGATAAAATATTTATATCAACAATAATAATAATAATATTAACAATAGGCGCAAGAGTGGCTGTGTGGTAAGTAGCTTGCTAACCAACCACATGGTTCTGGGTTCAATCCCATTGCGTGGCATCTTGGGCAAGTGTCTTCTGCTATAGCCTCGGGCCGACCAAAGCCTTGTGAGTGGATTTGGTAAACGGAAACGGAAAAAAGCCTGTCGTATATATGTATATATATGTGTGTGTGTGTGTTTGTGTGTCTGTATTTGTCCCCCTAGCATTGCTTGACAACCGATGCTGATGTGTGTTTACGTCCCCGTCACTTAGCGATTCGGCAAAAGAGACCGATAGAATAAGTACTGGATTTACAAAGAATAAGTCCCGGGGTCGATTTGCTCGACTAAAGGCGGTGCTCCAGTATGGCCGCAGTCAAATGATTGAAACAAGTAAAAGAGTAAAAGAGTAATAGTGAAAAATATATAGAAATTCACCAATATCTCCAGATACTTTTGGAGAGAAACCTTCGTTTCATGAGGAAAAATTATAAATATTCATATTTAGGGACCTGTTCCAGTACCAGTCACTGGCTTTCATGGCTTTTCATATTAACTGATCCGAAGTGTTATTATGTACATTGTTTTGTCTTGGTATAAAGATGGGCTACAGCCAATATTCTGATCAATACCACAAATTACTTGTCAGTTGTTTGACCTTAACCAGTTGGGCATGTCCCTTAGTGGCTGACAATAAGTGCATCTCTGATTACGAGCAGAAGTATTGGGAAAGCATCATAGGCATATGTTGATAGGAGTCATTTGGTGTTTGAATAATTCGCCTCTGGAGGCGAGGGTGTTTTGTTCATGTTCCTTAAAGAAACCTTATTCGGGGACCTTTTGACTGGGATGGGCTACTCTAGCTTAAGAAAATTCTAACTGGGTTCCATCTGCAAGGCCATGCACAGTTTATCTTGATATGAAATTACCACATCGCGCACAAATAAAACTATAGACGATCAGATTAATACTGACAAGAGAGCCCCTTGCGAGAAAACAAGATAATAGGTATCAACACTCTAGCCGTCCCAGTTATAAGTTACAGCTACAATATTCTCAATTGGACTGTATATGAAATAATCAAAATAGTCAGAAAATATGAAAAAATAATGACATAGAAAGATAAGATATACAATGTATGGAATGTGGTAGATCTCTTATACAAAAAGAAAACTATTACAAAATAACAACCATAGGACTACAGAATTTACTACTTCTCGAGCAAAGAAAACTAATACAAATAGCCACAAAGCACGAACAACACAAAAAACTGCTTTCAGTTTTTAGCGAAGCTGACAAACACAAAAATGATGTCAAAGTACATCATAAGTAAGAAGTAAAAGAAGAAACAATAAAAGCTGTAAATCAACTGAAAACGAAACTAAATCAGGAACAGCGACGGATCATGATACAGCGATGTTCAAGAAAAGCCCCTTCATAGCAAATACGGGGTTAAACTGAATAGAAAAGTGATAGACAAACCATAATCCCAACAATGGAACATATATAACGCTTATACATGTTTTATATATAGTTATATATATATATTTTAAAAGAATATATACATATTAACAGACATTTTGTTGGATGACCGTTGACTCCTAAATATTATGTATGAACAAAGCTGAGAATTTAACTTACGTAATACTGGATCATACATTAACGTCATTAGTTCTCCTGGTTTTGTAGGCATTTTGTAACATATAGGGTAAGTCACGTTTTTCAGTGTCACAAAGAAATGGGGATCGCCAAAAGAACCTGGAAACATGAAAAAACACAAAGATAGAAAATTGTGAAATTAAATCGCATTAACATAGAAAGATGGATATGTGAATATATGGAGAAATATGAAGCTATAAGTTGGGGATTCCGTCACGTCCATATTTTATAGAGAAAAACTGTTTACTGGCGTGATTAACTATCACCCTACGCGTAAATTTCAGGCCTGGTGCGTATAGAAGAAATGATTATAACAATGAGTTGTCGAATATGAATTTTCTTACGGAAAGATCAATTTTTTTTTTACTTTAAATTGCAGTATAGAAGTAATTTCACTTTTACTAACAGATTCATTACGTTTTGTTTAACGCTGTAATTTAACTCGCAATGCCAGAGGGCGCACACTCTCCTACCCTGATGTAATCTCCAGGGATACAGGCATCCAGCAACAGGACCTCCGTAATGCCATGATGGACCATGAAGTCTGGCGTAGCATGGTAAATTCCATTGTCTCGACCACGGTCGAACAATGATGATGATGAGCATCTGAAAAATTCTTAAAATATATTTAAAGCCAAGGACTAAATCGGATGGAAAGGAAAAACTAGTTCTTAAGGAAGAATATTTAAAACGTATTTAGAATGAACATATTGTGGTACATACCTCCACTAGGAGCGTGCTTGGTTACTGTTAACAGAGAATAAAACATCGAAATATTACTGTTAGCATTATATATATATATATATATATATATATATATATATATATATATATATATAGAAAATAGAAAAGAGTGAAAAAACTACAGAAGGCTTGTTTTATAAGTTTAAAGAATATATTTAAGTCGTTATGTTAAAAGAATATAAAATTTTTCATATAGTAACATAGTTTAAACTATGTTACTATATAAAAACTTTTATAACATTCTTCTACATAACGACTTAAATATATTCTTTAACCTTATAAAACAAGCCTTCTGTAGTTTTTTCACTCTTTTCTATTTTCTATATATCCAACCACCTGCTTTCACACACCAACTTTGTCACCTACATACATATATATATATATATATATATATATATATATATATATATAATATATATATATATATATATATATATATATATATATATGTGTGTGTGTATGTGTGTGTGTGTGTTTTGTAGTAATGTGAATTAGTTATTAGTAAATAGTCTATGATTTTCATTTATTGGAAACAATATAAGTTACACGTACCAAGGTGATTATTTTTAATATAAATAAAATGAAGATAATGTTTTAAAGCAGTATATGTCATAAGTCGATTTATTGTGTGTATTGAAAGAAAGACACTCATAGCCTTACGTTCACTAAGATTCAGACGAATTCTAAACTAAGTAAATGTCTCAATCACATTTTGGTAATAACAGAAGGGATGACGAAAATGTCACTAACATATGTGTGTGTATGTGCATATGCGTGTACATAGAAACACACACGCGTGAAACACACACACACACACACACACACACACACACACACACGCACACACACACACATATATATATATATACGTGTATAAATATTTTTTATTACAAGTGTATATGAACAGAAGTATATCTGTATAGTTTATATATCATTAAAGGCTTATGGCTTCCAATTAATGCTGTTACCAACTGATTTCATGCCGAAAATGCATAGGAAATTTTAACAATCCTCGGACACAAATTCATGTGTATACCGAGGAAGACCATCGCTAACCATTGTCCTTGCAAAATGCCAGCAAAGCCCATGCAGGAAAGCATTGAATCAGCTGTTGGATTCACCCGGATTCTTGTCCGCGGCTTCAATCTTCACCGACGAACCCTCCTACTTGACTGGACATCGCAGTGTCAGGTATATTGGAGCGTCATACATGCATACATACATACATGCATACATACATACATACATACATACATACATACATACATACATACATACATACGTACATACATTCACAGACACACAGATGTGTGTATGTGTATATCTTACACACGTACAAAATGCAAAACAAGGTGGAAAGAATTAAGTTTCTTTAAATTAAAGTTGGAAAAACCGCTACTCAGAGTTTCAAGTTCGCGTTCGTCGGACAATTGTAACACAAAATGGAATAAAATTGTGATGGTACATATAATATATGTGGAGGCACATGGCCCTGTGGTTAGAGCAGCTGACTCGCAGGTTTGAATCTCAGACCACGTGACGTGTGTATTTATGACCGAAACACCTAAGGTCCATGCAGCTCCGGCAGAAGGTAATGGCGAACTTCCGCTGACTATTTTGCCACAACTTTCTCTCACTCTTTCCTCCCGCATCTAGCAGCTCACCTGCGACGGATCGGTGACCCGTCCAGGTGGGGAACCTATACGCCAAGGAAACCGGGAAACCCGCCCTATGAGCCGGCGTGGCTCGAGAAGGAACAAACAAACATATAATATATGGTTTGATATAGTTCAATTTGACGAATAGGAATTTGAATTTGTTTGGGTATTTTCGATATTTACAATACAATATATTTTACTGTTCAATTTATACAGTCCGGACCAGCCTAATCGTTAGTGAATACAAGAGACTTCGTGTTTTCAAAATTACACAATCAAATTCAAATACGTATTTGTCAAATTGGAATATTCCATGTACCATCATAATTTTGTTCCATATCATAACTGTGAGACCAACGGGAAACACCAAACAGCAGCTGTCTTGTGATGTTTTTAACAACAACAACAACAACAACAACAGCAGCAGCAGCAGCAGCAACAACAACAACAGCAGTAATAATAATAAGGATAATAATAATAACTATAGCAGAGGAACTTGTCTGTTAATAAATATGTCTGTCCCACAAGATCAAATTTTCACATGAAAGGAATACGAAAAGATCTCCCACTACAAAGTTCTGCAAGTTGAAGTCACAAAAATGTGGAAGCTTAATACTACTATAATACCAGTGGTAATTTTTGCGTTGGGAATGATAAAGAAGTGAGCTGAGAAGTATATTAAGCAACATTCTGGTAACTCCAATTTCCGTGAACTACAAAAGATTACCTTGATGTGTACAGGTCATATACTAAGGAAAGCACCCCATCCCCAACTAAATTGGAATAAATGTGGTGATAATTTTAGAATGTGTACCAAAACAGAGTGACCTTGCTACACTTGGCCTCCGAGAATGGCCGGCAGTAAGACACCTGAAATAAAGTTACAATTGAAGGAAACCATAAATAATAATAATAATAATAACATCAACAACACCATATACACATACAACGGGCTTCCTCATGGTTTCCTTCTAACAAGTTCACTGACACAGCATAGATAGGTCATAGACAACTTATAATTAACTCCTCAATGCTCCCGTTGTCTTTCACCGTTTCAAATGTTTAAATGAGTTTCAAGGCATCTACTATTATAGATTCCATTGATTAATTCTCTCTCATTCAAATTTATCACAAATGTATATGGCTGCATAAAGTATGGAACATCTGAAGGTGTATTTCTGTGTTCGTAATTATAAACTTAGAGATTGCACTGTAAAGTAAAGCTTGCAGACTGGATTTAATATACTGTAATTGTAGTACTTACTGCGTTTTTCAACAGGAGCAGACTCGTCTGCAACGATCTCTTCAACATTTTCTTTTTTTTCCGGTTTTACGACAACCATCGATGTTAAAGGAGTCACAAACTTATACTAAAATTACAAGAAGACGTACATTCAGAAAATCCGATTTTGGGGGAAAAACACAAACTGAGCAACCACAGCAGAATGGTGTCTGTGTAAGTGTTGATTGACATAAAGAACGGCTGGAGGGGAAACTCTTGACAAAATCAATCAGGTGGCGGGTCCAAGATGTATTAAAATACATATTTACCGTTCAATTACCTGTTGATAATTATCGCAGCAGTTACAAGGTATTTTACAGTTACATATTTACCCTTAAATTAACATTTAATACACGTGCCTAATATATATATATATATAAGAGATTTATCTATAATAATTATTGTGGCATTTACCGTTAAGTTAGCTGTTCATACATCTGCTTCTATTTGGATACTTTATACTGCATACACAAATATAAACATACTACGTACATAAAACTGCTTACAAAAATAGAGATTAATGTATAATTTCTTTCTATGTTCATAATTTTTTGTTTACAATATTGAAAAAAAATATACCAGCAAAGAAAAGACGTAGTCTCTTCAGATACATGTATAAAGCAAGGAGGATTGTAGAAAACCGAAGGCGAGAGGCTGAAGACAGAAGCAAGATGAGATTTTCTCAAGATCAGCAAATGCATGTTGCAGCAATCAATGTTTTAATAATGCGATAGAGGTCCAATAGAATAGCCCTCAAAAACAGACTACGTACAAATACGTTCTTCACAATCCCTGAAGCTCTTTTCAGATATTATCCGTTCCATTCTTATAAAAATGATAACTCTATCTACATAGGTGTGCTAATCACAAATTGTCATTTCTGTAGAGCTTTAAAATTTTCATATGAAACAAATGGTATGTGCTGCTCAGGCGGTCAGGTAACATTGCTAGCACTACCAGCTCCTTCCCAATGTTTTATGGATCCTCCAGAAGGCACTTCCATCCAGTCAAAGGATTTTCTCAACAATATCGGGCAATTCATCTTTACAGTTCAAATGACATTGTTTACTGCATTTAAGAAGATAGTTGAACACGAATTTACGCCGACGCCAAAGGCTCATAAGGGCCGGTTTCATTGGCGTATAGGTTCCCCACCTGGACAGAATGCCGGTCCGTCGCAGGTGAGCTGCTAGATGCAGGAGGAAAGCATGAAAGAAAGTTGTGGCGAAAGAGTCAACAGAAGTTCGGCATTACCTTCTGCTGTTTCTGTGTTTCTCTCATAGACATACACATCGCCCGGTCTGAGGTTCGAACCCGCGAGTAAGCTACTCTAGTGACTTCACCATGTGCCTCCACACAAACACACACACACACTCACTCACTCACACACACACACACCACACACACACACACACAGATATCTGAATCTCTCTCTCCCTCCCTCTCTCTGGATATATATATATATATATATATATATATATATATATATATATATATATATATATATTATATATATATATATATATGCGTATTCCAGACGAGAAAGAAATATTTCGAACGCAGGCAAAACAGCAGTAAGATTAGTTATTATACTCTTCTAAAATGGAAAACATTGTCAGTAGACGTCCACGGGACTGTTCTGCCGAATTTTCTCCCAATACGGTTTATATGTTCTGGAAGACGTGCCAAGATGAGGTATAGGATGGTTCTCTATGAAATTTCATTCAGGAAAATGCTGGTTGTGGAATTATTCCAAAATTCCGTTCGACCCTAGCGAAAATGAGGAGGGCATATAGAACGAACAATAATAGTAAATTTCACACACACATGCACCCACATACTTCGTCTATAAAAAGCATTGAAAAATACAAGTCAAATACCGTCGTTTGTACGTGTAATTTCTGTCAAGATATTTCTTTATATAAACCGTTTCACGGAAAGTGCAGGTGCGTGAATTTTGTTCATAAGTTGGGTCCATGATATGAAAACGGTTATATACCTCTACTGTGGATTTTCCAAAGTTCTATTCATATAACAATGATATGTCCTTTATTGTGTAGTGGGGGGGATGCGTATGATTCCATATTGTTCATATTCGAAATAGAAGGCGGAAGAAAGCACAAGACCAAGTAGTACGAGGTGCACGTCCCTTTAAAGCAGTCCCACGATGTTTGGGAAAAAGGATTACAAGAGTTACCATCAATAACAGATATGATTGTGTCTAGGATAACATTTCTGGAGAATATTCGCAATAAATAATGTGCTGGCGGCTATAGAACAAATTGCAAGCTGCCAAGAACTAGGAGGTCGTGATGCCGTTTCGTGTTTTTCATTCCTTTACGTAACTAATGCATTTACAGGAGGCATTAATGTTACAGCATCCTAATTGTCTTGTAAAGACGTTCAACCCATCTGACAAAAGTAATCATTAATTGCAAAAGAAATTTAATGAATGATTCTTACAAAGTAAAATTGAACGTTGGGCACTGTTTCGATTATACTTTGATGCCAATTAATATCCATTGCTCAATTAACAAGCTTGAGAGAGACAAAAGCCTCATGAAATATATTCCTTTCTTGAACAAAGAGATCGTAAGTAAAGTTTCCAGTCTTACCTTTAAGGACAGTTCAATCGCACGATTCTTCAACTCATCTTTCTCCGTTTGGTTCTCACTGGCTGTCATTTGATCTAGAATCTGTTTGATTGTCAGATATGCCCACAGTTTCTCTGGAATGCTTTTTATGTCTTCATCAGACAACAAGCTTTCTCTTTTGCCTTCATCAGACAATTGGAGCGCTTCAGTTGTTTCTTCAATATCAACAGCGCCAGAACTTGTGCTGCCAACAATATTCCATGTAATTCTTGAAGCGTCCTTATCCGTCAGTTTCCCAGCTATTACTGCTTCTGTACCGTTGAAATATCTGTGGAACTGATTATTGGTTAGCGTATCGTTATCAACCTGTAATTAAGGCAGAAATAAGTGTACAGTATATTCTGAAACAATACACAAACATATATCGGGATGCTCCAGATCAGCTCCAGCAAAATATCCTTAGAGAGACAGTATTGTAGCAAAACTGCTCTACATAATGAGCCCATCAAATATCAATTCTTTCAAGAGAAAACACTCTCTTACTTATATGACCTTCTAGCCAGAATTTTAGTGTAGTGAGGGAGCAATTGAGAGCACAGGACCTGCTGATTGTTTTGATAAAAAAGTATAAAATGATGTATTAAATAACGATATAGCAACAGAAAATTGTTCAAAACGATGATTAAAATATGACGAAGCAAATGATTTAATAAAATGGCGGCAATTACTAACTGTAAATAGCGCAGCCGGAATACACTCTGTTTCGAAATATATTGACGGATTGTCTCTAAGGAAAGCCATAGGCGCTTTCAAGAAAATAATGTCACTAGAATATGCAAATATTGAAACTGAATTCCCATACAATATTTGATGCCTTGAACATTATTATTATATTTCAAGAGATTTTTTGTAAACGAGGGTATTATAGAGAGGTATTTAAAATGTAACTTGTTCATGATTTAAGAATGGAAAATCTTAAATAAATATTTACAACAGGAACATTAAATATGATAATATGAATAATATAAAATCTATGATCGACGTACATTACCAAAATATTTGAATTTTACATCTGTCATCAACGCAGCAGCTATTTCGTTGTAAAAATTCTTCAGCTGGAGGGCAGGTTTGTATGATTCATAGATCTGTCGGGCTACGGCATAGTTCTGTAGAGATATTCTCTCAAGCAAGTAGAAACCAGCGTCGGCACCAAAAGCCAGAGAAAATATAGGAATTTTTTCTCCGTTAGCTTCAGCCACATTGTGCAGGATTATACTTCTGGTCATTTCGCCATCGTTTGGTTCGCCGTCAGTTAAAAACACGATTACTGGAGATCGACCTTCTGACGTTGTATTCGATGACATAAAATCGAGACCATCTAAAAGCGCGCGATTAATATCAGTACCTGTTAAACAAAATACAAAATATAGATAGTAATACAATGTATATAGCAATTCACCTCGTTTTCCATCATAGTAACAAGAATATCCAACGGAAGCTCAGTATATAAGTAATCAACAAGAAGTCACGTTTAAAAAAGAATACAGCCAAAAGAATATTATGCTCTAAAGTTTTCCAAGGCCATAATCAGTAAATTATGGCGTTGTAAAACTTTAGCTTACAAAGTGTACTAAATAGAGTACTCCTGCACCTACTGTACAAAGTGTACACTAGGCACAGGAGTACCTGTGTGGTAACAAGCTTGCATCTCTACCACATGGTTCCGGGATCAGTTCCACTGAGTGTTACCTTGGGCAAGTATGTTCTTGTATAGCCTAGGGGCAACCAAAGCCTGTGAGTAGATTTACCAGACGAAAACTG
>NC_043012.1:53647705-53682705 GCF_006345805.1 Octopus sinensis | reverse complement strand
GAAGTTGAAAAGTTCCTGGTTTTGAGCAAAACAACCTACAGGAGGAACAGCTAATTATGATATTATTGAACATATTCTTCTGTCAGATTCACACAGTTATTTCAGCTGCTCGTCAAGATTCTAAACTCTGTAAAAGAGCTCGGCCATTCGCGATACTCAAACGGGGGACGTTTGAATGTATTTTAGGATATTTTATGCAAGCTATACGGTTGTGTTCCACAGTGTGTGTGTGTGTGTGTGCGCGCGCGCGCGTGTGTGCCTACGTGCGTGTGTGCTTTTTGTATGTCAATATATATGTTCGTTATTATCTGTATTTGTATCTACACTTTTCTGTGTGATTGCGCATTATAGCCGTAAGGAAACGCAAACGTACGGTATTGTAATAACAATGAGAACAGAAGTAAATTATAACGGAGATTTCACTTACCAATATATCACCACTGAACTGTTTGCGTCGGTCAAGATCATACTTGATTTGAAAGACGCCATCTAGGTATCCATATATTTGTTTCCTGTATGTAATTTCAGCGGTATTTAATGAAGGGCGCGAAATTATTGCATCTGGATTGGTCGCTGTTGATAAAATTTCGCCAAAACATTAGTGTTTCCAATTATGTAATGAACTGTCAAAAAATGTTTGTAACAAAGAATGTCTCCAGAGCAAAACACAGATCGAACTGATGGAAATAGTAACCATATCTCTCGTAATAACACCCTGTCGTCATAGGAACGGATAGATACACAGGATATAACGCATGAAGAGGAGATTGCCATGGATACGCCTTCACATATATATTTCATAATTTATATATGTATATAAAATAGTGTACAATTAAACACAAGAGAAAACTACCCTTTAACAGGTAATTTTTATGCGCTAGAAGAAGCAGTGAAAACGACCAAAACCACATTTAATAGCGATTTTCGAAGGAAATGAAAAATTAAAATATTTACCTTGTTATTTTTGGGGGGTTATACCTAGGTTTCAAATTTCTTTAGCAAATAAGATAATTTGCTAGGCGAATTCTCATCACTAACCGGCCTTAGTACCTAACTTATAATTCAGAGACAAATAACTCGTGTCTCATCATTATATGTTATAACTTTTCGAAATTCAGTGCGCAAGCGCAGTTTCAGTCGGCAGTAAATGTATAGTGTGCACGAGTACACCTATATATTTTTTGAATATGTAATGTATGAATATTCTATGGTGCAATCGTATTATCATTTTCTGTTTGCAGAATGTCCAGCCATCTTTCACGTACCAGAGTACGACTCAGAAGTTGTGTTACCTGTTTAGTCGTTGCCGACCCAAGCACAAAACCTGTAGTACTGGATTCAGATAATTTTTCACCTGATTTCAAACATATGCATAACAAAACGTCAAAAATCTTTAATAACCCTACAGAATTTTCTGGCTTAAAATGGGTTATTATAAATGTCTTTTATGTAAAGAGCCCCCATGATAATATTTACACGTAAAAGTTGTGTTAGATATATAAGAGCTATAATAATGGTATTATTTACTAGAGAAGTTATTAAAAATGAACTCCCTCCTACCCACAAAACATTCGTGAGATAATACTCACCTGATTCTGGTATCTCATAGAATAATTGACCACCTGGGAGCAAAGGTGCTACTTGCAGAATACGAATTTCTTTAGATTCTTCTATATAAACTTGTATTTTTAGATCTTGAACAGGTTTATGGGGACTCACGGGGATATTATGTTCATACAAACCAAACTTTCTCCTTAACAGCTCCTGGTATCGAAGTTCAAACGTCACGTTTTTCATAGCAGCAATGTTGATATCAACTTTGAATTTGTTTGAAGTTGGACCTCTAAATATTAAACATTGCATAAGTTACAGGCATTGGAATAGAATATTAAATCAAGGTATTATTTAATGTATACATTAATAGAATGCCATAGTAAAAAAAAATGGTCGCTGACATCTTTGCGTGATTAAATAAGATCCAGTTCTGCCTTAATACAGTGTGCCTGGATCAAGTGTCTTCCCCAGTAGTCCCGAACGTGAGTGTGTGTGTGTAGGTACTCACTCACACACACACACACACACACACACACACACACACACACACAAACACACACACACACACACACACACACACACATGTATATATATATTTATATATATATATATATCTGTGTGAGTGTGAATGTGTGTATGTGCGTGTGTGCGTGTGTGTGTGTGTGTGTGTGTGTGCACCTGCGTTACTTTCATTGTGATCATTTTTTTGCCTATCACTACCTAGTCAGGTGGTGATTGTTTGATTTATTGGAAATTAGTGTTTAGGCAAAAGAGATGAATACAGCGAGTAACTGTCAATTACTGAGGTATGTTTATAGTTTATTAATGCATCCTATTTGGGGGAAACAATTATAATAATAAGCAAAGCGAACGGTAATTTGGCAATATTTTTGCAGTGAAAAAAAATCGGAGATTTGGAGAGAGGGTTTAGTTTGACAATTGAATTGAGCACAGTACTTAACAGGTACCTGATATTATCGAAGTGGAAGCTTGAAACGCTAAGTTTGTCGTTCCACGATTTGAACTAAGAACGAAGGAAGTCAGAACTAATACCGCAAGGTATCGTATCATAGGTTTCAACTATTCTCTCCATCCACCGTAAAAAAAAGAACAAGTTAAATAATTGCTTAAAATTTAGGTAAGAGTCTAGAGTGGTACTTTATTTTGTTGATCCCAAAAGGTTGAATGGCGAAATTACCTTTCATGGGTTTTGTACTCAGAAAGTAAAGAGCCGGAACAAACCCATGCAAACCTATGGGAAGAAATCCATTGAACGCAAATGATGTTTTCGAATTTTGGTGCATGCTCGGAAACTCTAAGTGTAGGGCCAAACTAATTACATCGGCCCCAACTGGAACTTGTGTCATGGATCCGAAAGTATGAAATGCAAAATTTGATTCAATGTATTTTGAACCCAGAACGTAAACAGGCGAAAGGAATGCTGCTAAATATTTTGTCCGACACAGTACATTCTGCTAGTTCGACGCCTCTAGTGTGGAAAAGAAATATGAAAGACCCTTCTCGTGTAGCAGGATCATCAGCCGTTTTTCCAGTCCGTAAGCCGATTATTCATTTGCAAAATCAAAGCGGAGTAACGGGAGATGATAATTTTGCTCAAAAGCACAACGCAATTATCGGTCCAGGAATCGAAACCACAATCTTATGATCATATGTGCAATCCTATAATCCCTAACATACGCGTCTTCAAATCTCAGCCCAACAGATAACAAAAATATATATTCATTTATTTGTAACATCAGTTTTAAAGATGGCTGCTGATTATGACTAAAAATTACTGAATATTTTGAGCAGAAGAAATTAAAAAGAAAATCTACGAAATTTAACGTCTCAGGATAAAAGAAATAACTAACTCTTTGGCAACATAACCACCACTTTGACCTTTCCGTTTGGCTTCTTCGTACACTTTTCTAGCTTCTTCTTTTTCCTTAATTTCACCTGGATATTCAACACCATCGATCACCCTGTTTATAAAGAAACACGAAATATGATATCATTATACGATAAATTCAATAGAGATGATTACGGTTTGTTTTAACGTCAGTATGAATTACATACATTTTGAAACTGGAAATAAACGCCGCTTCTGGTAAGTTGACATTAAAGGTGACTTCTTCAGAAATTTCGTTAATATTGGCAACCAAACTTGTAATTTGCGTGGTAGCGAATCTCATTCGAATATCCGACAGGACATGTAATGTAAGAACCTTCGTTGGCTCTGAGTCTATACCCTATAATAAATAGTAAATCATATCAATGTATTTGCAAGTCAGTCATAAAAGCAGTGCTTGGTATCTTTTAGTCGTAATTATACAAGCAGTGTTTGATATCTTTCTATGTAGCAATGTTTGATATGTTCTAATGTATGTTGTACACAACAAATATTGATTTCTGATTTGTGACTTAAAATCTTAGGTTATCGGTTTTCGTTTTGATTGAATATGAGACCAACATTTGGTAGAAAAGAAGATGCAGGGAATACGTTGTAATTAGTTGATCCAATTCGCAAAACAATTGCAGTCAGTCTCTGGAATTATTTTACTCACATAGAGCAGAGCAAAATCAAAGTATACCCAGGTAGAATTTGATCTCACAACACTCCTTTTTATTATAGCCAAAAGGCCTGAAATTTTGTGGGTGAAGTCTAACTATTACAGCGATTTTATCGACCCTGAAAGAATGAAATGCAAGGCCGACCTCGGTGGTAAAGACAGATAAAATGCTGCTAAGCATTTTTTCCGCTATGCTTACGAATCTGCCAGCTCACCGCCTCTTGCTCTCAGAATAATCCTTTCTACAAAAGGCAGATGGCCAAAAATTTGAAGGGAGGGAACCGGTCGATTTCATCGACCTTATGGCTCAGTGGTTAGAGCGTCGAGCTTACGATCATGAGGTTGTGAGCTCGAATCCCGGACCGGGCTGCGTGTTGTGTTCTTGAGCAAGGCACTTTATTTTCACGTTGCTCCAGTTCACTCAGCTGTAGAAATGAGTTGCGACGTCACTGGTGCCAAGCTGTATCGACCTTTGTCTTTCCCTTGGATAACACTGGTGGCGTGGAGAGGGGAGGCTGGTATGCATGGGCGACTGCTGGTCTTCCATAAAACAACCTTGCCCAGACTTGTGTCTAGGAGGGTAACTTTCTAGGTGCAATCCCATGGTCATTCATGACCGAAGGGGGTCTTTACCCTTAGTGTGCCACTGATACTCATTTTATCGATCCCTAATATATAAATGATAATGTTATCCTCAGCAGTATTTGAGCAGAGGACATAAACGGCCAGAAGAATATCGTTTAGTATTTTGTCGAACTTGTTAACGACTTTATAGTATGCCGCCTTAAATCCCCTTCAAAATAATAAGAAGCTTATGAGCCATATTTACATTTTGAAGTGGAATATATTTTACTAGCAGAGGCACCCGGTGTTGCTCTTGATTGAAATGCCTCCTTACATATTGGAAGAAAAATGCAAAATATGTTGTATAGAAATTTGTTATTGTAAATTCAATTCATTCTTCAGCTGGGATACAATTTATTATTTAATCGGGAAATCAGTTCTGAATTCATAATACAATATAATAATGATAATAATAATGATGATGATGATGATGATGATAATAATAATAAAGAAGAAGAAGAAGAAGAAGAAGAAGAAGAAGAAGAAGAAGAAGAAGAAGAAGAAGAAAAAGAAGAGAAGAAACGAAAATACAAACTCGACCACTTCTATAAAAGGTGATCTATTTTAACGCATATGTTGAAGGAAAATATGTAAGAGGTTCTGGGTAAACAACATACTTTGTTCTCTGGTTTGGAGCATAGACAAATAAGTCATGCAAAGTACCTACCATGGAGCAATCAACAAAGTTGACCATGAGAAATGCAAGCCAGTAGATTTCAAAGACTGACCTTGAGCTTTATTAGTAGACATTGCAAAGCAAAGTCGCACTGGGATTTGTGTTTGTTTGAACTCAAATGGCATGTCTGTTGGTTTGATTGGAAATGCTGGAATGAAAATCTCTTCACCAGAGGTACATCCAATGATGATGGTAGCTTCTGTCACATTAGGTGATAATGTCTCCACAATCAATCATGTCCCATTGCATAATTTAGGAGGATCTAAATTTCTTAGAAGCATTATTAGGACTCCTACTTTTTGTGGAGGAATTTGAGGTGGGTTAAGAGAATTAAGGAACTCTGTTGGGTAAAGGACATCTGGATATTCACCAAGGACTTAATCAACTAATTTGTACTTCTTAATGACAGCTGGAATCTTATTCATTAATTCATGGTTAATGCACCAAAGTATTAAGGTAACTATACATGACCCCACTAGGCACCCCAAAAATTCACTCCCCGTCCTTGATACTGAACTTTGGTTAGGGACTGTAAATAACAGAGTGCAACTTCTCCCATCCTATTACATGAAAACCGTAGCTTCGAAATATGTTGTTCACAAGTACTCAGTATTTGTCACACAACATAAAAATTAGCAGACTTGTCAGGAAAATGAACAACGTGTCCCCACCATGCAAACCCTTTGAAACGAAGAAACGTGTACAAAAGTTCATTCACTGCCTGCATGCAATTCTCTGGATATGATCAGAAAGATAGGGTTCGAGTATACAGGGGTACTAGAAAGAAGTTAGATAACATTATATGTAATGAAACCAATAGTGCCTGTCTTAGATATCGAAGCAAAGACTAGAAAAGGATACAAAGAGCTTATGACAAATCAAACATGGTGAACATGCGGTATAAACCGACAAATATCTAGGATTGATATCTGAAGGAGACCAAACTCAACATTAAAATTGTTGAAAAGTCAGGGATCTCTATCAGTCACAACTATGTAGGGCGTGCAATTTTGAGAGCACCATATGCACAACTGATAACTGCATGTTATGTAGGATTAGCCCTGAAATTAACGGGACAACTAGAAATGTCATCTACAGCATAAGGTGCATAAAAGGAACTTGTAAAGACATGAAAATGACATACATAGGGGTGATATCTAGGAGCATTGCGGAAAGACTAAACGAACATTTGACATAATATGACGACAAAAGACAGTCCTACATATTCTACCAATATACCAATGACCAGCATGGAGGCAACCTGGGTCAACTTGACATCCGCATTTTATCCAAGTACCCGAAGGGCCCAACACTCAGACAAATACAGGAGTACATCCTCATAAAGGAATCCTCCCCAGTACTAAATAGGAAATATACTCAGTAGATAATCATACCTCCATAACTACAGTTTATATTTATGTACAGGTAGAATAGTTAGTGGGCTGTTATGTAGATGTATGTATGTTGTGTGTGTGTGTGTGTGTCTGTGTGTGTGTGTGCGTATGTGTATATGTATGTAGAAAATGGATAGGAAAGTAAAGAGATAGACATACTGACGGATAGATACATAGGTAATATGAACATACACACATGCGCAAATGAAGTCTGAAACACATAACCACATACACACACACACACATTTCACTTCGCACAAGGACACATACGAAGAATCACGTCCACACATATGGAGATACAGATACATACAGACACAGTACATAGTCCCAAAAAAAACTCAAACACACACACACATGCACACTCAAGCATGCACACACAAGGAGACAGATGTACACATCACATGCTAACACACACACACGTAAAATCACACACACACACACACACACGTAAAAACACACACACACACACACACACGTAAAAACACACAAACGCAAACACAAACAATGAATAAGCAGAATACATACATACTAACGTACACACATACATATATACTTATGCACACACACACATAAATACATGTACGCGCACACTTACATGCATGTGTACATACATTGATACATGCATATATGCATACATGTCTATGCACGCATACACACTGACCCACAAAAATGTATGTTGAATTAGAAGGCACTAAACGAGAATGACTCTCCCCAGACACAGCAGTATATATATGTAATCAACCTGGAAGTTATCCATGCCACAGAGTATATATATATATATATATATATATTATATATATATAATATATATATATATATATATATATATATATATACATATATATATACATATATATCAATAGGTATATATCTATACACATACATATATACATATATATATATACATATATATACATATATATATATATATATATATATATATATATATATATATATATATATATATATATGTATATATATATGTATATATATATATATATATATATATATATATATATATATATATATATATATATATCAACATGAACATATATTGATGTCAATATTTACACTTTTGTATGTATGAATATAACATACATATATCTCTATGTTAGCTTATATATAAATTCACGCACACACATATATTTAAACATATAAGGCAAGCACACATACACACACATATACATATTATATTGTGTCTGGGGTGAGTCATTCTCTTTTAGTGCCTTACTATTCAACACCCTCACCGGTTCGATTTCCATTCGATTTCTAAAATTTTTCGTTTCGTCGTCTTGCAACATTTTCAATATCGACAAAACATGCTTCAACGCACGAATTCACATAAAGAATCTTTTAAAGCAAATACAAAAACCAATCATATATGTATGTATATATATATATATATATATAATATATATATATATATATATATATATATATATATATATATATATATATATATATATATATAATAATAATAAATATTAGGGAATAAATCCAAATTTACAGGGAAAAAATCAGATTTAGGATTAAATCCAATTTTATAGTAAAATATTATAAAATATTATTAGAGACAAAACCACTATTTTGCAAAACAAACAAGGAAAGACTTAATCAATACATAAAATTTTAATAAATAGTAAAAAAAACCGCCACTACAATTGTTTCTTGTCTTGATCGACAATCTTCAGGTGGACTTCCAATAAGTCAGTTTCAAATTATGAAGTTATATACGTATATATATATACTAAATATGTAAATATGTAAATATGTGTGCGCGCCTGTGTGTTTACAGAGATGAGCATGTTTATGGTGCTGAATAAACGATAGACTAACCTTTGCATTCCTTAGATATAACAAGAGCAAGATGCTAAAATACAGCTTCATCATTAGCTTCTTCAGTGTCAGGCTCTCAAAAGGGAAAAATAAAGCCGAACTGATACTGTTTATTCAAGTTTCTCCCCTTTTATACGCTATTTTCTAACACATATATTTCAGTGAGGATATAAGCAAATATATGCGTATGTAATTTAGTGAGGATGCATATGCACCAATTATATACATACGAATAACGACACACATAAAGACACACTCACTTTTGTGTGCGCGTGAATTTTGATATGCATAAAGAAGCACGTGATGAAGTGCACACACACACACACACACACACATACACATACACACACACAGCATATACACAGACGCATCTAGCCGCATATGTAGTCAGGCAGGAGAATCGTCACCGCACATCACAGACCGTCGCAGACACTGCGACGCACACATATCCCCTACACACATTCCGTAATTTACAAATACACACTCACAACAGGGCCTAAAGTTGTTACTATGGCTCTCACCCTCCCAGATCCTGGTGCAGTTTAAAATTACTAACCCTTTTAGAATTAGGCCACTTTTCAGGTTTCCTTCCGTTAGTTTATAATATTTTTTTTATTATTTAAGTCTTCCATCATGTGCGCTTTTACTGCAACAGAGTACTTCGTCACGCCATTTCAGACAAAAATCACCTCATACATCTTCAAAAACTAATGATAATAATAATTATCATTTCTTTTATTTTACTATAGGCACAAGGTCTGAAGTTGCAAGAAGGCAGGGGAACATGTCGATTACATCGACCCCAGTGCTTAAATGCTGGTTATTTTAACGACTCCAATAGTGTGAAAGACAAGGTCGACATCGGCAAAATTTGAACACAAAACGTAAAAACCGAATGACAATAATAACTATTTCAGGTTTTGCCACAAGGACGGCTTATGAGAGAAGAGGATGAGTCGTTTACATCGACTCCAGGGTCCAACTGGTACTTATTTTATCGAAAGGATGGACGAAAGAGTCAACCTCGGCGGAATTTGAACTGAGAACATAACGGTAGACGAAATACCTATTTCTTTACTACCCACAAGGGGGTAAACACAGAGAGGACAAACAAGGACAGACAAACGGATTAAGTCGATTATATCGACCTCAGTGCGTAACTGGAACTTAACTTATCGACCCCGAAAGGATGAAAGGCAAAGTCGACCTCGGCGGAATTTGAACTCAGAACGTAACGGCAGACGAAATACGGCTACGCATTTCGCCCGGCGTGCTAACGTTTCTGCCAGCTCGTCACCTTGATGATGATAATGATCCTGTTGATGATGGGGATTGAAGGAGGACCACCACCACCACCACCACCACCACCACCAACAACAACAACAACAACAACAACAACAACAACAACATCAACAACACCAGTAGCACCAGCATCACTACTACTACTACTACTACTACTACTACTACTACTACTACTACTACTGGTAATGATATTGTCTTTGTGGTCCACAAAGACCCAAAACGTGATAATAATAAAGAGAAAAATAAAGTGGGGCTTCACACACAAGCATGTGTAAACAAGCAATTATAATTAACGCCAAAGTTCGTGAAATAAAACTTTCTAAAATGGGGTAGTCCCACACAGGAACAACGAAGGAACCCCACACATCCTGGTCACCCAAAACTCCAGGGGTGTCCCAGGCAGGTACCCCTTTCCTCCACATCTTGAGAACGAAATTGAGTGGGGTCAGAGAAGTCTTGCGCCCCAATATTTTTTTGGGGAAAATGGGATAACGTGGCGAAGGTGTCTCATGTGAATTGACATACCGTGGGTATGTACCTGTAGGCCGGTGGGAATGAATAGGAGAAAGATGCCTGCTTCCTTCGGTGTCCTTGGGGTTCGGGATAAACATGATGGGTGGGATTCCTTCGCTGTCCGTGCTGGAAATTACTCACCTTTTGGGACTCTCCTTTTCTATGGTTTTATTGTTCATTGTCTCAACTTTTTTTCTGTTCACAAGAAAACGACGGTTCTTCAGCATGGCCGCAGCTCTGAGCTGAAACTAGAAAAAAGTGCTACATGTAACTCCACCAGTGTACTTATATTGTGTCGTCCTTTTGTTGTGTAGCCCTTGTGGCCAAAAAAGAAGGAACCATTATTATTATTATTCCACTTTCCCACAACAGATTAGACAGTTGGAAAAAAACTCCCTCCTACTATAAGGCTTCAACGCGTAACCTTATAAGCCAAGGACTTTTCTAAGTATCTTAGCTATCTCTAATAATGCTGTTTTCTGGAGCTGCAATAATTTAGACTTTAAGCCTATTTCCCCAATGCATTTGTTCAAACCTTTAGGAATATTTGCTAATTTACCTATAACTAAATGCATACATTTTGCCGTATTTTCCGGAGGCGGCGAAGAAGCAGAATCATTACCGCGCCGGGCGGAATGCTTTATGATATTTCGTCCACCTTACGGTCTGACATATCCAACTCCCCTAAAATTGCTAGCCTTTTAGCAAATATGAAAGCATTATTATTATTATTACTATTATTATTATTACTATTATTAGTTTTATTATTATTATTATTATTATTATTGTTATTATTATTATTATTATTATTATTATTATTATCATTATTAATGAAGGGAGCTAGCAGATAAGTTAGTAGACGGGACAATATGCTTTGTGGCTTGGATAATGGTGAGTGTCCATCCACCTACGGTGAAGTGGTGACCCATGAGTTGAGACTGGGTCTCAAATTCATGGTCATCACTGCAGAGCTGGCGTAGATGGAGGAACTGGGTGGAGGAGTGTGGTTTAAGTGGAGAAATGATGGTAGAGGTGGTGGGAGGCTGGGAGGAGAGAGAGTCAAGGAAGCGGTACGGGGGAGGGTTAGGGTTAGGGTAGTGGAGGGGTGGGTGAGCATGAGTGAGAGTGTATCGGAGTGGGAGATGAAGGAGATAAATGGAGTGGCGTCGGGTGGGATATATGTGTGTGTGTGTGTGTAATTTACGTAAACTATAATATGTCTGCCTTGAACCGACCAAAATGTCTGCTCTGCGTAAACACTGAGCATATAATTCCACCCTTTGCACCGTTTTGTCTGTAAAAACAAGAGTTTCCTCCTGTTAACTTATGGTATTGGGCCATAAATTGTTTCTTCTTTCCCTCCTTCATCTGCACCATAATTGATTTCCAGCTCTAGAACATACTCAGCAGTTAGACTCGTATATTGTTAACTTTAACATTAAAAAATCTGCTTACGGAAATTAAACGGTTAACCACGGGTTCACTATGTTTACATAACATCTGATGAACCTGGTAATTCATGTAATGCATGATGTAATCTGTTACGACTACATTAAATAAAGAACCCTAGAGAGACAATAGTCGCGAAGTTAAACTCCCTTCGGCTATTATTTACCTGTACTTGCGTCACACCAATATCCTCGCAATTAATCGGGGCTTTGGTAAATAAGAGGAAGTATCCAGTCTGTATTATTGGGGATTACGATGATGATGGATTATTTCACGGTTTTATCTAGCCATTTCACGGCATCATACACATTGATGTACCTCGATTCTTAATGAATAAATATATATATATATACATACATACATGCAGTTAAACGCAGGCGTTATTCAAATTCGTTTACTTCCGACATATTTTTAGTAGACAACATTGGTATTATTCCAGAATGAATAAAATGGTGTAAAACAATGCAATCTTCTCAACAGGGACGGAAAGGAACCAAACACATCAAAATGACATTTTAGTCTTATTGATGCGTTTCGTTTCTTTCTTTCCCTGATGAGAAGATTGCATTGTTTTGCACCATTTTATTCCTTCTGGAATAATACCAATGTTGTCTTCTAAAAATATCTAAAAAGTAAAAGAATTTGAATAACAACTGTGTTTAACTTCATTTATTTATTTATCTACATTATAAAAAGCATTCCACCTAAACCTGGAGTTTCTACTTTTATATGTGGGCTGTTACATCCTTGGTACTTGTGTGAATTTTTGCTACCCTGGTAACTGTTTATTTTTTCCATGTTATTTATAAAAACTGAAAACACACACACACACACACACACGCACACACACACACACACACCACACACACACACACACACTCACACATATATATGTGGATCCTAACCAACAAAATGCTAACTTTATTCAGTTCACTTCGGGCCTGGCTGGTTGAAAAACCTTGAACGATGTTGCACAGAAAAATTGTGCCCGGTTGCATGTGCAACTACCCACATTTTGTGCAGTGAAAACACTTCTCGGTAGTAATAGTCATAAAGGTATGCTGTATGAAAGTGTAAAATAAAAAAAAACAAAGTTTGAGGATCTAACAGTCTCTATATTCTCTATCGTTATCTGTCTGTCTGCCTGTCTCTATCTATCTATATATACATGCAAACACACGCTCACAGACATACACAAACACACACACACACATATATATATATATGTATAAAAAATATATAAAATGGGACAAGAACGCAAAACATTCAAATAGACGATACGAAAACGGACGGGTCATTCGAAGCCTCTAATCTTCAGTCAAGAACCGCAACTTCGGCTGATTAATCTTGAGATTGCTCCGATTTGGCCAGCCCCAAGGAAAAACTAAGCTACGAGCATTAGATTTCTTGGAAAAAGGATCGAATATATACGAAACAAGGACAGAAAAACGGACGATGTTACACGAAAATAAATACAAAAAACAAAAAGTAATACGAATATAAATACAAAAAACAAAGAAAAAATGATAATAATAATAATAATAATAATAGGACAAAGACAACAGGTGCCTTTCGACTTTAGACAATTCAAATTAGCTGGCTTGTGAGAAAAATAATGCCTTACGGCAGACGAAAGATTCGATGTTGTTCTGGCGCTGGTCAGAAGCCGAAAGGCTGTAGTTGACCGGCGGTCACGTGAGAAGAGAAGAGAGAGAAAAAAAGGGGCAAGGAATTAAAGAGACGGAGAATAGAGAGAAAAAGAGAGAAAGAAGGAATTAAGGAGAGGGAGAAGAAACTGAGCGTGCCAAGAATTTATATATATATATATATATATATAGTCAATCCAAACATGATCAAGCAAGAAAAAACAACAACGCGAGGACGTGGAATAAATACAGTGTTATTGGCCGCACACCACACACCGTCGGAGACACTTCGACGCACACACATCTACCCCCACACATTCCATGATATATGTACACACGCGTGCGCGCAAGTGGGCCTAACGAAGTTGCTATGACTCACAGTCTCCCAGATCTTTGTGCAGTTTAAAACTACTAACCCTTTTAGGATTAGTTTCCTTCTTGTATTTTTTAATATATATTTTTTTAAGTCTTCCATCGCATGTTTTTCATTGTAGCAGAGCAAAAATCACCATTTCGAGCCAAAATCACATCAGACATCATCAAAAACTAATGATGTTAATAATTACCATGTTTCCTTTTTACTATAGGCACAGAACCTGATACTGTGAAAAGGGAACAAGTCGATTACATTGACCCTATTGCTCAAACTAAACCTTTTTTCTTTATTATCGAGTCCAACAATATGAAAGGCAAAGTCGACATCGGCGAAATTTGAACACACAACGTAAAAACCGAATGATGGTAATAATAATGATATCCTTCCGTTTGTTTACCACAAGAGCTCAACAAGTGATAACCAAAAGGGCAATAGAAAAATAAACTACAATCAGTGCCTAATACAATACAACATGTAAACAATAAGCAATTATTATTAACATCAAAGTTAAAGCACTAAAATTTCCCAAAAGGAAGTAATCCCGCTCGAGAGCACCCACGGAACCTCACATGTCCTGGTCACCCACATCTTCAAGGCGATCCCAGGAAGGTGCCCCCTCTCCTCCTCATCCCCAACGGCTTAGAGACGCGTGTTCATAGTAGGTCCATTCACACGAATCATCCTCACCACATTCATCCGCCTTTCAACGAAAATACTGGGGCGCAAAAATATTGGAAATCACTGGCCTAGCACTACTTCGGGGGTCTTGGCTGATTCGCGACGGGATCTACAGAAACAAAAATGCTGTCAGATTGACCAGTCCGAATGATGTGCATAGGGTGATGAAACCGTTCTCCGCGCAGTCGTCCAGTGTTCTGGCATTTCTGACTCGTGATTTGTCGCCCTTTTGTTGTCACGTGTAAAGTGGACCCACTTTGAGAATCGCTCAGTCGTCATTTTTCGGCCGGGAAGAGCAGATAGTTTACCTCTATCTGATGAGTATGAGAAAGAGGTAGATGGTGAACGAGGTTAAAAAGACCGAAGATAGATTGTTTCCTCTCCAGCTAAGCCGTCATTGATTTTTTACAAGTTCGACTTGAGAAGGAAAATGAGTTTGGTGAGAGAAGTGCTGCGTCCTTGTATTTTTGTTGAAAGATGGAGTAATATAGCGAGGTTGACTCGCGTTACTGGTAATGTAGCGAGGTTGACTCGTGTGACTTGTAAGCCGGAAAGAGTGGATGGGAGAAAGGTACTTGCCTATAGTGTCCTTGGTGATCAGGGCAATGAGGATGAGTGGGGTTCCTTCGCTGCACATGGCTGGAACTTAACCGACTTTTAGGAATCTTATTATATTCTATTTTATTGTTCATTGCTACATTCTTATTTTTTTTGTATATCCATCACTGTCCTTTATGTTGTATCGTCCTTTTTCTTTGCCGCCGTTATGTTAAAAAAATAAGGAATTATTATTATTCCATATTCGCACATGAGATTAGACTGTTGGTTTTACCAAAAAAAAAATTCTACCTTGCATTCAAAGAACCTTTCTAAGTACCTTAGCTGTTTTCTGCAGCGGCACTAAACTGTGTTTTGTGTCTATTTCCTCTCTCCATTTCTTCAAATCATTAGAAATAGTTGTTAATTGACCTATAACTAGTGGGACACATTGTAGTCTCACGTTCTTGCGTGGCGGGAGGCAGCGAGCTGGCAGAATCGTTAATGTGAGGGCGAAATACTTAGCGGTATTTCGTTCGTCTCACGGTCTGACTTATCCCACTGCCCCCAAAATTGTTGGCCTTGTGCCAAATTTAAAAGCAATATTATTATCATTATTATTAAGGCGGAGATCTAGCAGGATCTTTAGTACGCCGGACAAAATACTTTGTGGTGTTTTGTCCGCCCCTTTTTTAATTTTGAGTTTAATTTCCACTGATAAAATAAGCACCAGTCCTTAGTAACAAATATTTCTAAAATTTTTGAGGACACAAAAATTCTGTTTCAGCGATCAGTACTCAAGGGTTTCGTATTTTATTGATGTAGGAAAGATGTCAGCAGAAAAAAAAACCACTTTTCTTGTAAGATTGAGCATAAAGCCTATCCGAAGCTCTACCTGTTCTGTTAATCCGTCACCGTTTACGAACAATGAACAATTGAAATAACATACTTAATGAGATATTTTATTTGTAATATTATAAACAAAATAAACATACAACTCTATAAAATGCACAATGATCATAATATCTATTAACGATAAATAACAAAAAATATGATTTCTTAAACAAAAAATATTTATTTGGGTGAATGTTTCAGTTACTCATAGCTATACAATTGACGGTCCTTAAAGATATGAAATATTGATGAAATTAAATGTAAATTTATGTGATTTTATTAAAAACCAAGCTTATCAATGTCTATCTTCCAGCATGGGATCTTAAACATTAAATCTTGTATTTTATGCATGACTACGTGAACAGCTCGCTTGTAATGTATTCTCGGTTCCGTAAGTTTCAACCTTGCTTCGGTTTTAAATTCTGAAATTTTGTGTTCCTTCATGAGGTGACCCGTCATTGGAATGAACCGACCTGAAATAATAAAAGAAATATATTTTGATATATGCAGATAGGTTATTAAAATATTATGGGACATACAAATCAATAAAATCAGTAGTCGATATATAAACATATATATATATATATATATATATATATATATAATATATGGAGAAAGAGAGAGAGAGAGAGAGAGAGAGAGAGCGGGAGTGAATGAAAATGTATGTAGTATTTTTCTTGAATAATCTTTATTCATCTAAATGTAGCATCATTTTTAGGAATATGGAAAAAAGCAAACAAAAACAATAAACCCTACTGAAAGGAAATGTGTCACAAGTCGCCTTACACACAACCCTATAGAAAAACTGATTTTGTATCGTACGAGAAAACGCTTTACCTATATTCTCACGGGTGCCGGGAAAATAAAGAAGGGTGAAATGGAAATCTTGTATCAACGTTTGAAATCAAAATTATTAATAGATTTCGATGAGGAGCTTCCTCAACCAAAGGGATAACTATTGAATAATACAATATGTCTGTTTCGTTTCATCATTACGCGATTCGTTACATAATTTTAAATTTTCAGTGTATTATATATTTACTGTGTAATATCTTGAGAAACTGAGCAGAACTTGAATGCTTCCTGTTGAAAGAATTTCGACTCCAAGTTTCTTAATAATGTCTGGCAGTCGACAAATGTGCTGATGATATTCTGTCTAGTGCAATAGAATCTTGTTATAGTAATGGTAAAAAAAGTAATCACGACGTCGTGGTTTCGTCAATATTTTGTGTTGTTAAAGTCGCTGAGTAATTTCATCCTTCTTTCCGCTAATTTTACCAAAGGTACATTATTATATAATTTAAAGCTTTCAAGTCAAAGAAAAGTTTTCTATATAACATTTCTTCTTTACTCAAATTCCAGTTTTCCTTAAATATTTTCCATATAATTTCCCTATGATTACAACCATTTTGTTGCCTCGTTGATGTACTAATTTCAGTATTTGATGTGTGCGTGTGTGTGTGTGTATGCATATGTGTATGTTTCTGAATGTATGTGTTCATATGACAGTCAAGAGCATTATATTTTTAATGATTAGTATCATTAGCTTTTTAGTATCATTAGGAGCTTTTTAAACAACTGAAATATGAATCTGAGCTTCATTACCTAAGTATGCAAGGATGGGTGTTGAGGGAAACAGAATTCGAAAAAATACATTTGTGCCCCTCAAGCAAATTTCGCATTAAAAAAGAAAAGGTTACAAAATGATGAGGGGAAAATTTAAATATGAAAATTATTCAAGTTGAAATATTCAAATTTTAAACAAGATAGGTAATTTTTTTTTGTATGATTAATTTTAAGTGTATTTTCCGACGATGTATACAAACACTTGTATACATCTTGTATAGAAATCCCTGCAGCACCAATGGCAGAAAAGTGGAAGAATTATGGAAAGAAATATGGTCGGCGAAAGAACAACCAAAAAAAAAAAGGAGTATTAAAACAACAAACTCAGCATCTGAACATCTTTGGACCCCCATAACAACTGAAGAGGTCACCCAGGCTTTGCAAAGACTAAGCAACTGTAAGGCACCGGGGCATGACAAGATGCCCAACTTCTGGTTGAAATATCTGACAGGAATGTACAAAAAGCTGGCTGAAAACTTTCACAACACACTGGCAGGGCCAGAGACAATGCCTGAATGGCTCACGAAGGGGAAAACCATCTTAAACTCCAAATCCAATGAGACAGCAAAACCAGAAAGCTACAGACCTATAACCTGTCTCTCTACAATGTACAAAGCATTCACTGCAGTAATATCACAAAGATTAAAAAAGCACCTGGACGAAAACAACCTGTTTCCAGAAGAGCAGAAAGGATGCCGCAAAGGCTCATATGGTTGTGAAGACCAACTAATGATAAATAAAGCCATAACTGAAGACAGCCACAGAAAGAAGAAAGGCCTCAGTATGACCTGGATCGACTACAGAAAGGCGTTTGATAGCATCCCCCAGACATGGATCCTCGAAACACTAGCCATTAACAAAGTAGCATCAATAATTATAAAATACATAGGACACTCTATGAATAAATGGCAAACAGTGCTACAGCTCCAAACAAAAGAGGGACTCGTGAAAACCAAAGCCATCCCCATTAGAAGAGGAATATTCCAGGGAGACACGCTCTCTTCACTCCTTTTTTGCTTGGCATTGTCACCTCTATCTGATATGCTAAATAGAACTGGATGCGGATATAAATGTAACGGCAAAACGATCAGCCACCTTTTATATATGGATGACCTAAAACTATACGCTACAAATGACAAACAGCTGGAAACACTATTAAAGACAGTTCACGGATTTACCAAAGAAATAGATATGAAATTTGGATTAGAAAAATGCGCCAAAGTAACCCTGAAAAGAGAAAAACTAGTTAAGAGTAGCAACATTGCACTAGATAAAACCAATGAAATAAGGGAATTAGACCAAAGCCAAACTTACAAATACTTAGGAATCCATGAACTAGATAAGACACAACATACACAAATGAAAGAGATAATAAATAAAAGAATACTATAGAAGAGTTAGATCAATACTAAAAAGAGAGCCCAATGCTAAAAACAATATAATAGGTATTAACACTTTAGCCGTCCCAGTTATAAGTTAGAGCTACAATATCCTTAAGTGGACGCTAAATGAACTAACCAAAATAGATAGGAAAACAAGGAAAATAATGACAAGATTTAGGATGCATCACCCAAAATCTGACATAGAAAGGCTATATACACAACGTATAGAAGCTGGAAAACTACTATAAAATAAGCACCATAGGACTGCAAAAATACCTACTTCAGAAGCAAGCAAAACTGATACAAATAGCGGCAAAACACGAGCAAAACAAAAAGTTGTTCTCAGTATTTAAGGAAGCTGACAAATACCAACAAGTAATCATATCACCTAACAAATATGAAGAAAAAGAAGAAAAAGAAGAAGAAAACACAACAAAAGCTATAAAGCAAATGAAATCAAAACTAAAACTAGAACAGCAACGGACCATAATAAAACGATGGCAAGAAATGCCCCTTCATGGCAAGTACTGGACTAAACTAACTGCAAAAGAAATAGACAAAGAAAAATCCCAGCAGTGGTTGAGAAGCTCAGGACTCAAAGCAGAGACAGGGGGATTTTTAATTGCAGCACAAGACCAAAGCCTCCCCACCAGAAATTACCAAAAACATGTAATGAAAAGAAATATAACAAATAACTGCAGAATATGTGGAGATGGACAAGAAACAATAAATCATATTATCTCTGGCTGCCCAGTCCTGGCTAAGAAGGAATATGTTCACAGACACGACAGTTGGGACCTACATACACTGGAAGCTATGTCAAAATTATGGAATAACAATAGAAAAAAGATGGTATAGACACACACCAGAAAAGGTCACAGAAAACCAGAAAGCAAACATACTCTGGGATATGCCAATACACACAGATAGAGAAATTAAGGCCAACAGACCAGATATAGTTGTCAGAGATCATGATGAAAAAGGAAATAGAGGTAATTAGAATATGGAATCTAAAAACAGAAACAATTCCTATCAGAGTAGGTGCATTAGGCATGATAAAAAAATATTCAGACAAATACATAACAAAAACACCAGGACTTACAAACACATATAACATACAGAAAATTGCACTACTGGGTACTGCACACATCCTACGCAGAACAGTTTCAATACAGTAACCATCAGAGCATCACAACAAATCACAGCACATACCCAAGGCACACAGAGCTGAGCTCGGTAGTGAAGTGAAAGCACGTTATAAAAATAAAACTACTGAATGATGATGATAATAATAATAATAATAATAATATAATAATAATAATAATAATAATAATAATAATAATAACAACAAAAATAAAATTATAAAGCAACTTACCCACAACTCCGGATACTTCTGGGGAGAATCCATCGTCAGTCATGAGGAAGAAATCTAAATAACCATATTTAGGGCCCATACGTGCGTGTAAGTTCCGTCTGATAAGAAAGGTTAAACCAGGATTAATCTTTACTTCCACAAATGTTCCTTTTCCATTCACTTCGCAGGATGCTCCATTAAAAGCGATGTCTGATTCATTCTTCCAAATAAGGCGTTTACCGTTGAATACTATTTGGTGTGTTGCTATCATTATTTCTATATTGGCAGTTTTAATATAAACTTTACCGATGTATGTTCTGTTCGGACGATCAGGCTTATAACTTCCTGTACCTTCTCTTATTTTCCCCGTCACATTGATTTCTATCAAATGAAAAATACAAAAAATTCATAAAATTAATAATAATAATAATAATAATAATAATAATAATAATAACATCAACAACAACAATGACAATAATAAAAAATAACAGTAAATTTGAAGGGAGTTGGGAAGTCGATTACTCCTATTCCAGTACGTAACTGGTATTTATTTCATCGACCCCAAAATGATGAAAGGCAAAGTCTAAGCATTTTTCTCGGTGTGCTAACGATTCTGTCAGCTGTCCGCCTTAGTGAAGATGGTGATGATGATGAAAATAATTCTTTCTACTAAAGGCCATTTCGGTGGCGTATGGACTTAACGAATATTAAATGCAAACATTGGCTTCTAAAAAAGAAATGATATATTATAACATAACATATTTTTCATCCCTTTGAAAGAATTGTTTTTTTGCTTCGTTTGATTTATAATTATACACACACATATACACACACACGCACGCACGCACACATACACACACACACACACACACACACACACATATATATATATATATATATATATATATATATATATATATCTTAATAACATCTATACGGAGGTGCTTTTCATTTTTCCATTCACTAAAGTCAGGTGGAACAGATATCATCAGACGTCTCCAACTTTCATCGGGTGTGATTCGACCCTGAAACGTAACACCCTCCCGTTTGTGGGTCCGCAGAGGTGGCCAAGTCACTATTCCTCATCTACTTCTGGGTTCCATATTAACTTCTTTCTCTTGTTTCAAATCCAACGACTGGCTCTTTCAGCTGCCTCTCCCTTCATGAGCACAGCCCCGCTTCGCCCTTTCCCTTTTATTTCAATGGCTGTAAGGATCGTCCATGGAGACTGAGCAGGGAATCCCCTACACCAACATCGACTGGAAAAAGCCATACGTGTCATCGTTTCTCCCTGCAATTCTGCAGAAGGGTTTCATATTTGGCACGCTTTCGTCCTGGGCCTCATCTCAATCCTCTCCCCACGGGAGTGTGAGTTTAATGAAGATAATTTTCTTGGGCTTTACAGACCACATCTAACCTCAGGATTGTGTGGACGACCTGCAGTACCTGCATATAAATATATATATATATATACATATGTGTGTGTGTGAATGTGCACGAGTGTGTGTGTATATTGTTTGTTCCTTCTCGGGCCATGCCTGGCTCAGCAGGGCCGGTTTCCCGATTTTCTTGGCGTATAGGTTTCCCACCTGGACGGGACGCCGATCCGTCGCAGGTGAGCTGCAAGATGCAGGAGGAAAGAGTGAGAGAAAGTTGTAGCGAAAAAAGAGTCAGCAGAAGTTCGCCATTACCTTCTGCCGGAGCTGCGTGGAGCTTAGGTGTTTTCGCTCATAAACACACACATTGCCCGGTCTGAGATTCTAACTCGCGATCCTTCGACATCGAGTCCGCTGCTCTAACCATTACGCCATGTGCCTCCACACAAACACACACACACACATATGTGTGTGTGTGCGTGTGTGCATAAACTGCATATATATATATATATATATATATAAATTTGATTTGTAGTGCAAAATATAGATTCATCGAATCATATGCCTATTACACATATCTTCTCTGCTGGACCTAGCTGTCGTACCACATAGTAATCGAATACGCATGATTACATTGCAGAGTTCTATAAAATCCGGACGGTCGATGGAATTATTTAATGATGATTATATAAAAAGCGAGGAGTTACGAGATGTGCATATATGACCGGTTCGCAGCCTTCATCCTGTAATAACAATTTCAGTGTATAAAAACAACCCACACACACAGAGAACAAACACACACACAGAACAAACACACACACACACACCACACCACATCACACCATGCACACACATTTCTGTGTTGAGAGAGAGCATGTGTCTGAGTCACTGCTGACGTTTTTGCGCTATAACTTAGCGGTTCGACAAAAGAGATCGGTGAATTAAGAATAACACTTTAAAATAGTGGAGTCCATATGGTCGAATAACCTCTTAGTATGGCTGTCGTCAATAAGTCAAACCAAGAAAAGGTTGAAAGAAAATATCTCCTCTACTGATCTTGCCACCACTATGTCCACCTTTGTGTTTAACGAAATGGATTTTATTTCTCTGATTTAAGTAAAATATATATGATTGTGCAATAAGACTTCTCTCGATTCTCCTGTTGAGTATCAGAAACTCCTAAATATTATGTAAGAACAAAGCTAAGAAGGTAACTTACGTAATACTGGATCGTATATTAACGTCATTAGCTCTCCTGGTTTTGCGGGCATTTTGTAACATATAGGGTAAGTCACGTTTTTCAGTTTCACCAAGAAATGGGGATCGCCATAAGAACCTGGAAAGATGAAAAACACACACACACAAAAAAGAAAACTTTGGAATAAATTTGCATTAGCATCGAAAAATGAATTCTTTGAAATATAAAGCTACCAGTTTAGAGATTTTGTCATGAACATGATGATTTATACACAAAAAGCTGTATGGTTTTAATAAAGTTTTCACATAGAATGAAGCTTATAAATATCTTTCTTAGATGCAATGTATTGAAGACAAATGACATCTCCTGAAAGAAACTTTTGATTGTAGTATTTGTTAGTTCTGACACTGACGCCAAGGTTTGGTGAAAGTATTTCAGAGATATTTCGTTATCTGAATTCGTATGCTGGAACTGATTATTATTGGTCACTATATCGATAATAAATACAGTCATTGGTTCAATTTACCTTCGTTAGTATTATTGGTGAATTGGTTAGCAGTTTAACCAAATAAGTAATCAATTATTCAATTAATCATGCGGATAATCAGTCAATCAGATAGACCTAAAGCTGACTTTTGAGTAGGTTGCGAATTGGCAAATAGGATTGACTCATTGATTAGCCGAATGATTAGTCAAATAATTGATTAATTGGCTGGTGAAATAGCCAACCAGTTGACGAATAATAGTAAAATGGAATTGAATCAGGGCGTGTGGTTATTATTGGCATAATGTTCCTCAAGACACAACAGAATTTCGGAGATGACAATCTAAATGATATTAAAACATTTCAGAAATGCAATCATTGCATGCCGTTCATTGTATGCCGTATATTGATGACTTAAACATATAATGGTGTTTACTAAGTTGTTGGATATCTTATAAATTCAAGCAAGATGTGCAAACTCATGAATCATTTCAAGAAACTACAAAGAATTTTTGTAAGTGGCATAAAACTGTTGAAACGTTTTCTTTTCGCATTTATCAAAATGCCATGAATATGTTTTCAATACAGAACCGTTCAACATACGATATCTATCCCACCATGACACACATACGTAATAAGCTATAGACATACAATATATTCTTTTCTGCTCTAAGCACAAGGTCCGAAATTTTTGGGGAGGGGCTAGTCGATTAGATCGACCCCAGTACACGACTGATATTTAATTTATATATATATATATAAATTAAATTTATATATATATAGGTCATATATATATATATATATATATATATATACTGCACTCATCTCTCTCTCTCTCTCTCTCTCTCTCTCTCTCTCCCTATATATATATATATATATATATATATATATATACATACGTATATAAGTATAATGAGAATTTCGGGTGTCATAAAATTTCTTAAACTATATATATAACAAATGATGAAATCGGATGGATTGTCTATGCAAAGGAAAAGAAAATTAGTAATTAAACAAAGATATTTTAAAAGTATTTAGAACAAACATATTGTCATACATACCTCCACGAGGAGGGGGTCGGTTAACTGTTAATAGAGAAAAGAAATCATTGGAATATCAACGTTAGTATTTGACATATATGGGTGTGTGTGTGTGTCTGTAATATATGTGTGTGCTGGTAATAATGTAGATTATTTAATAGCAAACTTTTTCGGCGGGTGGGGAACAATAACAATATGTTAAATGTTTCAGCTGTTTATTTTTAAGATAAATAAAATGTAGAGAATCTTTCAAAGCAGTGTATGTCATAAGTGAACTGCTTATGTGTATTGAATGAAAGATGAACAAACTGTCACGCTCAATAAAAGATAAATTTTCGGAATTTTTCGGTTTGAACGGCAGTTTTTTTCTAGCAGTGTCATATGAAATTGTCGCCCATGATTATGACTCTAGTATCGATCTAAATTTTTCAATCTGTTTTAGGGTTAGAGTTAGGGTTAGGGTGGGGGGAAGGGTATCTTTTTTTTCTTCAGAAATGTAAATAAACCCAATCTATTTCTTAAACGAGGGACATATTCATACGGCACAGAATGTTTTCACCTCAATAGACGTCATTCATTGGTGAAATTGCAGAAATTGAAAAAAAACAACATAGAATTTTCTCAATAAAGCCAAGAGAAAAAGATGTTTTAAGTAACACATTCTACCAGTCTACAAAGTTTAAAAGTGTTTAGTTATGTGGAAATTATTTTAAAAAACTGCCGTTCAAACCGAAAAGATCCAATGTCTCAAACACCACTGATACATGATTTTCCATCTGCGTATGAGTGTGTATATCTGGCCATGTGTGCATGTGCTTGTACGTGTACATACACATACGTATTCGCACATAAACACACACATACACACACATTCACGCACATATCTGTTAATAAACGCGAAATTCTGTGCGTCCGGGTCCCCAGTGTCTCCGTATCAGGACAATTACTCCCCACCCCCAAGACGATTCCACACAGACAACAACTACCTCTTGGATTAATTATCCCCTCTCCAATATATTAAGAAGTTTTAAATCATCATCTATAAGTGCAAATTATATGCGATTCCTCGCAAATATTGTATGGTAGTGGAAGCGCTATGGCCCACTGGTTAGGGCAGCGGACTCGCGGTTGTAGACACGCGGTTTCGATTCCCAGCCGGGCGTTGTGAGTGTTTATTGAGCGAAAACACCTAAAGCTCCACGAGACTCTGGCTAGAGCGGGGGTGGGGTAACCCTGCTGTACTCTTTCACCACAACTTTCTCTCACTCTATGTTTCTGTTTCTGTTGTAACTGTATTTCAAAGGGCCAGCCTTGTCACACTCTGTGTCACAATAAATCTCCCCCGAGAACTACGTAATGGGTACACGTGTCTGTGGAATGCTCAGCCACTTGCACGTTAATTTCACAAGCAGGCTGTTCCGTTGATCGGATCAATTGGAACCCTCGTCGTCGTAACCGACGGAGTGCCAACATTGTATGGCATATTTCTAAATATTTCTTTCTAGAAATAATCAACAACAAACACGTTTCATCAATATTAAAGTCATTTTTAGATTAAAAATAACATTATCAAAACATGAAGGTAAAACAAAACAAATATGCCTTGTTTTCTTCGGAGCGCCTATGTAATGTAGTAGTAGTCTATCACGTTGTTCACCGACCGATCTTTCCTCAGAAAAAAAATCAGTGGAATCATTCGATCTCTTGAAACTTATACACAGATTAGGCGAACCTTTCTAAAGTTCCCAGATAAAAAATAGCGGCTTTACACCAGAAAATACGGTACATATCGGGGGTTAACTGCTTAAGAGTAATTGTCTTAGCGGGTAATTGCTCTGGGGAGTTGTTGTCTTCAGGTGTAATTTCCTTGGTGAGGTTATTGGCCATGGGGAGTAACTATCTGCATTTGCTCTACATAGACACATTATACCCTTTTGGAGTCAGGATGGTCTCGAGGTGAAAAAATCTGCCCTTCATTTGGTTGTTGAATATCCAGCACTGGGGTCTGATTTAACAGCATTTGGATTGCTATTTCTAGCTTGGCTGATCTAGGACATCTTGGTTGGCACTTATCGTATGACATCAGAAATCAAGGGGTAGATAAATGACATTCGCTTCGTTAATTTTACGTCGAGAACTTCGGGACAAACATGATAACAGTTGGAATTCAACTTGAGACGAGACAATAGAATAATTACATTACAAAGTTAATTCACATCCATCCTTAACTTCTGATGAAACAGCACCGAGGAATATAATCATTACAGACTTACACTACAAATAAGTACAAGGTAATAAAATTAGTACCTGTTTTTATAGCAAGTTGATGCAGGTAGTTGATTACATCCCCCTCAGTCTTTTAGTTCACATATTAAAAAAAAAATTTTTATGGGAAGACTCAATATATATATATATATATATATATATGTATATATATATATATATATATAATGAAGGGTGAAATTAATTAATTTGGAATAATTATCAATTACACCAAGTAGTCTTCGGCATGTAAAAGCCTCATTCGAGGAAAATTTAAGTAATACTAAGCAATAAAGTGTTTAGCAACGAATTGCCTTACCACAGACCGAATTTAGAAATAGCAGTCAAAGAGTTATAGCTATTTCTTCTACTAAAAAGGGAGATCTCAGTAAAAAACACAGCAATTCTTCCAATTGCTGTGTTTTTTACCGAGATCTCCCTTTTTAGTAGAAGAAATAGCTATAACTCTTTGACTGCTATTTCTAAATTCGGTCTGTGGTAAGGCAATTCGTTGCTTAACCCTTTATTGCTTAGTATTACTTATATATATATTATATATATATAATATATATATATATAATATATATATATGTATATTATATATATATATAATATGTATATATATATATATGTATATAATATATATATATAATATGTATATATAATAAGTATATATATATATATATATAATATATATATATATATATATATATATATGTATATATATATATATATGTTATATATATATATATGTATATATATATATGTATATATATATATAAGTATATATCACAATCAGGAACGGCCATAATAGGCCATTCACCCACTAGAAATAACAGCCAAAGCTTCAACCGCAAAATAACATTAATTCTGTAAACCAGGAGAAAATTAAAAAACATTTACCCTGTAATTTCTTATACGATGCACCGTTTCATCTACTGTTTAATGGTAAACTAACCTGATTAAATTAAATCAAGCCAATCTTCCATAGGCCCTTAGAATCGTCAGTAAGAAATAGCCAGATCGGAACAGATATTTTCACGAGGCATTTCTGTCCCTGCCTCGGCAATATCTGACCTAAAATTTTCAAATCATCGCACTCGCGCCAATTTATCGGCAGCAAATAAAATAAGCCGCCGATTCCATTACGGAATTAACCAGAAAATTCATAATTAATCAATATAGGGTGGCAAAAAATTTTGTAGAATTTTTTTGCCACCAGCGCCTAGTGGGAAAAATTAATAGTCATAGACCATTTTTAAGTTCAACATCACAATCAAGGAACGGCCATAATAGGCCATTCACCCACTAGAAATAACAGCCAAAGCTTCAACCGCAAAATAACATTAATTCCGTAAACCAGGAGAAAATTAAAAAACATTTACCCTGTAATTCTTATACGATGCACCGTTTCATCTACTGTTTAATGGTAAATTAACCTGATTAAATTAAATCAAGCCAATCTTCCATAGGCCCTTAGAATCGTCAGTAAGAAATAGCCAGATCGGAACAGATATTTTCACGAGGCATTTCTGTCCCTGCCTCGGCAATATCTGACCTAAAATTTTCAAATCATCGCACTCGCGCCAAATTTATCGGCAGCAAATAATATAAGCCGCCGATATATAAGTATATATATATATATTGTATATATATATAATATAATATATATATATATATAATATATATATATATATATATATATGTATATATATATATATATGTATATATATATATATATAAGTATATATATATATATAAGTATATATATATATATATACGTATATATATAATATATATATATAAGTATATATATATATATAGTATATATAATATATATATAAGTATATATATATATATATTATATATATATATAAGTATATATATATATATATATATAAGTATATATATATAAGTATATATATATATATATGTATATATATACAAGAAGTAAATATATGGCACAACGAAGTACCGATATTTACTGGAAATAGCGAACGTAATAATACGACGCTAATGTATAGCTTCACCGCGTACGTACTAGCAAAAATGCGTGTGTGCAACAAACTAGAAAAAATTGTCTTACCTCCAGGGAGAACATCTGAAAGATGAAATACCTGGAAAAGGATAATGTGGGACCGTTGCAGGTTTCAGATTTTTCAAGATATGTCTGCCACCCATAAACTTGATCTATCTTCATCAGCCAAACATATACCACGACAACCTTTCAGATGTTACCACATTAATGCCATTACACTCGACTAAAACGCCGAAACGCTAACAAGACGAGAACTGTGAAGAAGTTTCAATAAATTAGTAATGCAATACTAGAGTATTGCTTCCCAGTAAAGAATAGCCCGTGAGGGAAAAATATACAAAGAAGTAAATATATGGCACAACGAAGTACCAGGCATCGAATAGCAGCCTCGCCGATGATTGCACAATCTAATATTCTACGTCGAATACATTTTCCACAGCACTTCACAGAGGCTCTCCAATCTACTGACTTGAATGAAAGACAAGCTAGGGTAAGATATCTAGAGCTAATATGGGTCGCAGGCAGAGGGATGCGAGAGCGCCATACATGCATGTACGCATGCATACATACATGCATGCATACATACATACATACATTCATACATACATACATACATACATACAACCATACATACATACGTACGTACAATAAGTCCAGGCTTATATCTGTACTTATTGAGGCTCTGGGATATGTAGACACTGCTTAAATACCACTCTTGAGAAATTAGGCTTCTCAAAAACAGGAGAAAGCTGATTCGAAGACTACAGATTCAATCCATAATTGGAACTGTAAACACACACACATGAATATACATAGACGATGGACTTCATCAGGTTCCATCTACAAAATTTGCTCAAAAGGCTTTGGCCGGCCCGAGGCTATATGAGAAGACCTCTGCGCAAGGTACCACGCAATCAGACTGAACCCGGAACTATGTGGATGGAAAGCAAGCTCCTTACAACACAGCCACTGTTATTCATATATAAAGATTTATTCTAGATACATACATGCATATATAGGTATATACACAAACACACACACACATACATGCGCACAAATGTACATACACGCACATACATACACACATATATACATATATTCACATACATATATACAAACATGACAGGCTTCTTCGCGGTTTCCGTTTGACAATTCCACTGCCACAGCACTGATCAAGCGGGCTTATAGACCACATTTGTCCATGGAGCCGCAACATGGCACCGCATAGCAGGATTGAACCTGAAACGCGGTGTTTGCTAAGCGAACTTCTAAATAACTCACCAATGCTCACTTTGTCTTTTTACTGTCTTAAAAAACTTAAAATCAGTTTCAAGGAATCTAATATTATTGATTCCATCGACCATTTCGCTCTCATTCAAATTTATCACTAAGTTCATATAACTGCATACAGTATGGAACGTTTTAAAACTGTATTTCTGTGTTCATGAACATAAACTTAGTGAACATAAACTTAGTGAATGCACTGTAAAGACTGGGTTTGCGATACTGTTATTATAATACATACCACGTTTGTACACCGGTGCAGGACGTGCAGGTGGATGCCGATCGCGGCTAGCCTCTTCTGCAGCGTCTTCATCCGTATTTTCTTTCTTGTCTGGTTTGACGACAATCATTGACGTTACAGGAGTCACAAATTTGTACTAGAGATAAAAGAACAAGAACATTCAGATAATCGGGTTAAACACACACACACACACACACACACACACACACACACACACACACACACACATATATATATATACATATGTATGTATCATATATACATAGGCATGTATGTATGTATATATATATATATATATATATATAAATATATATGAATATGCATATATATAATATATATATATATATATATATTATATATATATATACATACATATATATATATTATATATATAGATATAGATATGTATGTACGTATAGCAATCATATTTTTCAACAGGTTGATTAATTACAATTCCACAAATGTAACACCTCACCTTTTTAATCAATGAAACAACGATTCTCTTTGTATAATGCACTTGGTACATTCTTCAGTTATTTAGACTAATATCGAACCTTCACTCTATTTCCGAAGTGAACAACAACATTTTCCAGATGCTACCTTAATGATTTGAATAGGGCAGGTGTTGTTGTGCAAAGTTGTTTAGGGTGAACGGCAATATTTTAGTGTAATGTTATCTGGCTAGAAAACGGTTTATATGTTCTGGAAGACGTGACAAAGCAAAGTAAGTATAAGACGGCTCTCTATGAAATTTTATTCGGGGAATTGCCAGCTCTGGAAATGTCCTTACAAGACACACAGAAAAGGAGGCCGAAATTCAGTTCATCCACAGCAAAAATCAGGAGGGTATAGAGAATGAGCAGTGATGGCAAATTTCACACACACATACAGAGGCGCGTGTATGCACGCTCATACTTCGTCAACAAAAAGCATTGGAAAATACAAGTCAAATACCGTCATTTGTAAGTGTCAATTCTGTCAAGATATATTTTGTTACAATTTTACTCATTTACTTGTTTCAGTCATTTGACTGCGGCCATGCTGGAGAATTGCCTTTAGTCGAGCAAATCGACCCCAGGACTTATTCTTTGTGAGCCTAGTACTTATTATATCCGTCACTTTGCCGAACCGCTAAGTTACGGGGACGCAAACACACCACCATCGGTTGTCAAGCGATGTTAGGGGGATAAACACAGACACAAATATATACACACACTTACATATATATACATATATACATAAATACGACGGGCTTTGGTCAGCCCGAGGCTATAGTAGAAGACACTTGCCCAAGGAACCGGGACCATTGTGGTTGGTAAGCAAGCTACTTACCACACAGCCACTCCTATAAACTTTTTCACAGAAACTAAAAATGCGTGATATCAGTTAGTTCATAAGTTAGTTCATACACCTCTACATAGGCAAGTCTTTGTGGGCTTTCCAAAGTTCCATTCATATAAAAATTAGAAACAGCTCTCGGGGAAACGTCGAATGAAATTTCCTTTAAGTAGGGGAGAGCGTATGATAGCATACTCTTCATATTCAAAATAGAAGATGGATGGAAGAAATCGCAAGCGCATATTGTACGAGATGCACCTCCCTTTAAAGCAGCCTTACAGTATTTTGGAAAGGAGATTATAAGACAGCTATACCTCTGTATACGATAACATCGATAACATCTCTGGGGAATTTTTAGTGAAAATGCTGAGAGCTGTAGAACAAATTGTAAGCTGCCAATTACTCACGATGTCGTGATGCTGTTTCTATCTTTCAGATGCTGCTACTTTCAATCCTTTTTGTCACTGATGCATTTAGGGCAGGTATTAATGTTACAGTGTCCCGCTTATCTTGTACAGACTTTCACTTAGTGTGACAAAATTTATCATTAATGACAATTGATACTTAATGGCTGATGCGTCCGAAGTAAAATTACACGATGGACTCAATTCTGCTTTGATGACAATTATTTCCCCTTTACCAATTAACAAGCTTGAGAGAGACATAAACTTCATGAAATTTATTCCTTTCTCGAACAAGAGATCGTAAGTAAAGTTTCCAGTCTTACCTTTAAGGACAGTTCAATCGCACGATTCTTCAACTCATCTTTCTCCGTTTGGTTGTCACTGGCAGTCATTTGATCTAGAATCTGTTTGATTGTCAGATATGCCCACAGTTTCTCTGGAATGCTTTTTATGTCTTCATCAGATAACAAGCTTTCTCTTTTGCCTTCATCAGACAATTGGAGCGCTTCAGTTGTTTCTCCAATATCAATACCACCTGAACTTGTGCTGCCGATTATATTCCAAGTAATTCTCGAAGCGTCCTTATCCGTCAGTTTCCCGGCAATTACTGCTTCTGTACCATTGAAATATCTGTGGAATTCATTATTGGTTAGCGTATCGTTATCCACCTGTAGTTAGAACAGAAATATGTGAGTCAAAACCATAATTTGGTAATGCAGTGTGGACGAAAACAAAGATTCCCAAAGAGATGGGCACTGGACAATTTAGATTGATTAAGGGGGCGCTATGAGTAAAGACATTTCTGAGGACAGTGTTGACTTTATTGTTAATTCATTAAAATACTCGTATTCTATTAGAATCGACAATTATATACAAAAAGTATATTAAATCCATTTTTGATTATGTTAGCACTATCTGGAGACAATACCCTCACCACGAAAATCTACCCACTGCAGTACCACAAACGTAAAACTGTTCCATAAATCATAACAAAGTGTAAATAAACCACATTCACAGACCAAATACACTTTGAAAGAAAGATATTACAAATACAAGGTCACTTGCGCATGCAAGGAATATAACTTGTTACTGCAACGAGATTTATCCAGAGCAGTTATATAAAAATACTCTCTCAAAATGCCCACCAGACGAATATAAAACAACTGTGAATACTTTTAAAATCTAGGTTTTCCGTAAAGCCCAACAAATAACTATACATCAGCTGCGATATTAAAAGATTCCCTGACTTCAAACTCAGCTGGAAGTCGAAAGTTTCCTAAACATACAGACACATTGTTGTAACTCACGGAATTTGCTGTAAACCAAATACTGATAAAATTGAAACTCTCAGTTGCTAAGATATATATGCTATAATTAAATGTGCAAATCTTTAATATGAATAGTTAATAAGATTATGAAGCAGAATATTCATATCAGTTAGATGCAGGTGTAAAAGAGAGATACTTTGCCTCACAAAATCTTCTTTAGAAATAAATATTATTACAATATTAGCGCCTGCAATACGTTACGAACGCTTTGATTTCTAATATTTATTAGGTGTTTAATTTCTGGTTGTCTGCATAATTCTAGATTGGATTCTAAATATGAAACATTATATACTAAGAGTAATAAAATGTTCGTTTAGAAATAAAACCTCCAAGTTTCAATCCATACATCCAGCAATAAGATGGTGACGATAAAGACAAAAGCTGATCGAAATGTAATGTTTTATCAGTATGCAGAAACACAACCATGGGATCTGGATAGCAGAAACAGACGTTTGTATCTGAATGTGAAGTTAGAAACATGATAATCTAATGGTGGATATAATTATAAAAATAAAATCAACTCATAATATTATCGAGCAACGGAAGTATCTCTCAGGAATTAAAAAAGACTCCGCCGGTTACGACGACGAGGGTCCCAGCTGATACGATCAACGGAACAGCTTGCTCGTGAAATTAACGTGCAAATGGCTGAGCATTCCACAGACACGTGTACCCTTAACGTAGTTCTCGGGGATAATCAGCGTGACACAGAGAGTGACAAGGCTGACCCTTTGAAATACAAGTACAACTCATTTTTGCCAGCTGAGTGGACTGGAGCAACGTGAAATAAAGTGTCTTGCTCAAGGACACAACGCGTCGCCGGGAATCGAACTCACAACCTTACGATCATGAGCCGAATGCCCTAACCACTAAGCCACGCGCCCTCACTCTCTCAGGAATAAAAACTCAACGTCAAGCAAGTAACTGCACAAATGCGTAAACCTAACAATCAGAAATTTAGTGTAAACTGACACGTACATAAAAGTCACCGGGTTAAATGAAATAATATGCGTGGCTGCAATTGTTGTAAGTAAGAAAATGAATACTCCTGCAAATTAAATTATATATAAATATAAAAACTCAAGTGATTTGCATCTTCTAACTTTGAAAGTCAATTTGAGATATTAAAGACGAAATGTACGACCGAGGCTCATCGTCGTCTTCAGTTGATGAATAACCTAGTATGTGAGTCATGTCTATATTGCTAAATAGCTTAGCCAAGGCATTTAAATGTTCTTTAATCGAATAAATACAAGCTGTATTTAAAAAAAGCTCACCAGGAAGTCAAGGAGCGGATATAATATTGGAGCAGTTCACGTCGCCTCTCTACAAATATTTGGGCATAGGCGAGGAGAAAACTGCTTGTGTGAAAGCACACTAGCAAAACGACTAGCTGTTCTATTTATACATTTCTGGTGCAGACTATACCATTTTGCTCTGTGGTAGGCACTATAAGCTTATGTGACAAAATTATAAAAAAATTGCAGCGTACCTCAAACAAGTGTGTCGCAGATAGAAGCACAACCTCCGAAGAGAATAGTAGAAAAGTATTAAAGGTTAGGGATTGGTTTGAAAAGATTTTATTAATATTGCTCA
>NC_043012.1:53622705-53642705 GCF_006345805.1 Octopus sinensis | reverse complement strand
ACAAAACAGTAAAAACAATAATAAAGTAAAAACAGTAAAAGACAAAACAATGAGAACAAAACAGTAAAATCAAAGGATGAGGGTTGTTACGCCAATTCGATGGAAAAATATTCTGAACGCTTAATGAGATGAGCTTGTACATATATATATATATATATATATATATATATAGATATATATTGATATATATATATTATATATATATATATGCTATATATATATAGAAGGAAACGAAAGATGTATTAAATTCGAATAATTATGCAGCGCGACGATCGTATCGACCCATCCTGCAGCTGTTCCTAAGAGATAGGATATTATTATGCATTTAGTTGTGTTGCATCAAACAGTACAGGTTGTTTCACTTCATGTGGTGGGTGTAAAATAAGATAACCCACTAGATATACTGAGTGCTCCTTGCCATGTTCTTCTTGCCGGTCGTACCTAGGTACACCGACAGATGGCGGACATCAGGTAGCCCAAGAGTGAACGTGCTTTAAGCGACATACTAAGAGACACTACCTAAAGTCGAAATAGATACATATACATATACTAGATACGTGCATATATATATATATATATATATATATATATATATATATATATATATTATATATATATACATGTATAAGAATTTTCTCTGATTTTTCAGATTTTTGTATGCTAGGCTACTGGTTTTAAATTGATATTAATTAAATTAATATTAAATTTATCTCCCTCATTATTTAAATATATATATATATATATATATACATACATATATACATATATACATAAAGGTCAGAGGATAAGAAAATTTAACTTTCTTCTCAAGTTCCAACATGCTTATGCAAGGCGGCATTATAGCTGTTCCAATGAATATCCACAATAAAGCCTTGATACGAAGTAGCTGTAAACGCGGGCAAGATGAATAAAAGTTTTTTTTTTAATTACAGTAGGTTAATAGTGGACTATAGTTTCTACTTAATCTTTCAAATTAAATAAATTAATTTAAGAATAAATTTAATTTAAATTTGACACGTACGACTGACATCGGCACTATATCCACATATTTACGAAAATTATGTATAATTTTAAAATATTACGTTTTTCATCTACATCGAAGTTCGAAGTTCAAGATATTTAAGTACTTTAATTTGAACGTTTATCTTGAAAATATAGTACACTTTTAATCTACCGTAATTGCTTAAAAGACGTTTATTCCTCTCGCCCGCTTTTACAGCTGTTTCGTATCAAGGTTATTATTGTGGAACTTCATCGGACCATCTATTTTTCAAAACATGCTCTTACTACATTCCCCCCTTTTCTCTTTCAATATGCATATATATATATATATATGTATGTATGTATATGTATATATATACAGGGAGAGAGAGAGAGAAAAGGAGAGAGACAGAGAGAGAGACAGAGAGAAAGAGACAGAGAGAGATGTTTCCTCCTAGTTATGAGTCAACATATACGTTAAAAGACAGTTTTAAAAAATGCAAGAAAAATGCATGCGAAGTGCAAGAGATGAGATGCTTCATTCAGGCCTAGTGATGTGCATTCACTATTACAGCGCATAACTGAAGCAGAACCTACCTCCAGATGCCCTTCTCTGTCTAACCCACTTCAACGAATCTTTGACATTTTCTGGATTCCATGGCTGCAGAGTAGGTTTCCAAAAAATTATTTGGTCGTCAAAGTCCATAATGTTGAAGCGATCACCTTCTACCAAGTCATGCATGATAAATATCATTGCTTGAATCACTTGTGCTATTTTACGTCCCGACATTGAGCCGCTTGTGTCCAAGATAAACAAAATGTCCTTGGGAATTGGTTCCAAATCAGCCGGTGCAAAGAAGTGTACGAAATATCCATTCACTGCCTGACAGGAAAATATATTTTTGTATGCATATAAACATATATATATGTTATATATATATATATATATATATATATATATATATATATATATATATATAACGAGAAGGTTTACGAAAATAAACAAAGACGAAGCAGGTGGAGTACACACAAAAACAAATGTATTAGTATGGCGCTCAGGAATAGAATATAACAAGTCTTTTACGTTTCGAGCCTACGTTCTTCGGCAGAAAGATACACAGAAAAGAAACAAGGAGAGAAACAAGGAGAGAAAAAATGCGTGTAGGAGCTAACGGTCTATCATGGCGTATATATATATATATATATATATATATATTTATATACTTCAGATGAGTAAGGGGACAAGCAGGTGTATTAAGTTAATGCTTGGAAGAAATGGAAAAGTTTTTGATATTTAGAGTCAATTCTCTTCGATAGAAAGGGACGAGAGAGAAAAATGGAGAGAGAACGAAAAAATTGAGAGAGAAACTGTGTGTAGGAATTAGAAAGTAGATAGAATATATATATATATACAGAAACATACATGCATACATAATATATTTATATACACACAAAGATACTTACATACGTATATATATATATATATATATATATATACTAGCAGTATCGCCCGGCGTTGCTCGGGTTTGTAAGGGAAGTAACCATATAAGCATCTTTAGAGATGTAAAGTATAATAGCCATCTCAATATGGTTAACCACAAGGGGTGGGGGGTGTTACTGTAGCTTTTTACGTTCTGAGATTTAATAATAAATTTTTAGAGAGTTACTTCCCTTATATATGCCAAAAATGCATTAAAAATGGGAAAAATTGATGGTAAATTTTCTTTAAAATCATAGACTCATCGTAGACGCGCGCTAATACCCAGACGGGCTCGATATGAATCACGACTATAAGATACCCGAATTCGGTTAAACTGCACCGCAAAATGTGGGAGTAGTTAGGAATCTAAATCGAAGGTGACAGACACTCACACAACTACAGTTTTATATATATAGATTTGTGCAACAACTATAACATTCGGTTGTGCAAATTCTTTGCACGGGGAACCTTCCCTGTGTGGCGTGTTTCCCGATTTTGTAGAATTTGCTTTTGGGCTTTCTTAGCCATTTCTGTTTTGGTGTCTTCAAGCCATGAAGTCGTTGTTCTAAAAGAACGCTGGTCTCCTTGACAACGCTTTACGACGTTGATTTCCTTACACTCCCTTCCCCACAGCTTCACGAGGGAGGGAAGAAGTGGGAGAAGCAACACAGGTGCAGGTGTGAGCATGGACGCCAACTCCGCCGCCATCGACACACAAAAAATTATGCATTAAAATGGAATAAAAAATGATGTTAAATTATTTTTAAAATCGTAGACTCATCGTAGACGCGCGCTAATACCCAGAAGGGCTCGATATGAATCACGACTATAAGATACCCGGTTTTGGTTAAACTGCCCCGCAAAATGTGGGAGTAGTTAGAAATCTAAATCGTAGGAGACAGACACTCACACAACCTTACTTTTATATATAAAGATATATATATATATATATATATATATACAGCGAACCTTGCTGTACTCTTTCACCACAACTTTCTCTCACACTTTTATTTCCTGTTTCTGTTGTTCCTGTATTTCAAGCCGAATTTCCCTGAGAATTACATTAAGGGTACACGTGTCTGTGGACTGCTGAGTCGTTTGCACGTTAACTTCACGAGCAGGCTGTTCTGTTGATCGGACCAACTGGAACTTCGTCGTCGCAACAGGCGAGTGCCACGATATATTATATTATATATATATATATATATATATATATATATATATATTATATATATTGTGTGGTGTGTGTGTGTGTATGTGTGTGTGGTGTGTGTGGAGGCACAATGGCCCAGTGGTTAGGGCAGCGGACTCGTGGTCGTAGAATCGCGGTTTCGATTCCCAGACCGGGCGTTGTGAGTGTTTATTGAGAGAAAACACTTAAAGTTCCACGAGGCCCCGGCAAGGGGTGTTGGCGATCCCTGCTGTATTCTTTCGCCACAACTTTCTCTCACTCTCTCTTCTGGTGGCGCCACAATGCGAAGCGCATTGTGACCAGCGATGTGTAACATCTGATGGCCTGGTCGGTCACGGTCATGGTGATATATACTCTTTTACTCTTTTACTCTTTTACTTGTTTCAGTCATTTGACTGCGGCCATGCTGGAGCACCGCCTTTAGTCGAGCAACTCGACCCCGGGACTTATTCTTTGTAAGACCAGTACTTATTCTATCTGTCTCTTTTGCCGAACCGCTAAGTAACGGGGACATAAACACACCAGCATGGGTTGTCAAGCAATGCTAGGTGGACAAACACAGACACACAAACACACACACGCATATATATATACATATATACGACGGGCTTCTTCAGTTTCCGTCTACCAAATCCACTCACAAGGCTTTGGTTGGCCCGGGCTATAGTAGAAGACACTTGCCCAAGAGCCACGCAGTGGGACTGAACCCTGAACCATGTGGTGGTAAACAAGCTACTTACCACACAGCCACTCCTGCGCATATATATCTCTTATTATAAAAGGCAGATTTTATCTGCCTCCCTTTGGGAGTTATACAAATCTACAATATAGGATTTCTTCAATTACAATTTACCTAGAAATTTTAAGAGTACAATGCATCGCGTCATGCCAGGTCCAGTTTTTAAAATTTAAACTCCAATAAGCAAAATTTACAGAAAACTCACATTCTGGTGTGTGTGTCAAATGCTTTTCTTAGTCTGGTTTACACCACACGCAAACGCACAACACACAGTGGACAACGAATAAAGTGAAACTAGATGTAATATTTGTTTCTCTCTATCACGCTGATAGATACATGAGTAAAATGTATGGGAAGCTAACACATAAGTGTGAGTGAAAATGTTCTTGGAAGAGAGTAAATAGCCAGAGATAGTGATTTGAGGCAACACTCATACATACATACATACATACATACACACACACACACAACACAACACACACATACATACATATAACATACATACACACACACACACATAGTATTGAAGCTGAGAACAATCAGATACATTTGCAACACATCTGTTGAAAATATTATTGTTCACACACATACATATACATATATACATACAGACAGACAGACAGATAGACACACACACACACACACATGATCCAGCATGGCCACAACCTCAAGGCTGAAACATATAAAAGAATAACAGAATATAATGTGTGCATGTGTGTGAGAGAGAGAGTGTGTGTGTATATGTATGTATGTATGTATGTATATATATATAATAATGCGGTTTTTTCAACAGCTTGAACTAAAAGTCAGAGGGGAATGGGATAAACTACTTATATTAACTTGCTATAAAAGCAGGTAGTAATTTTATCTTGTCCTTATTAATAGTGCAAGTTTTGAAGAGTGCATTTCGATTTTAACAGCTATTTTTTTCAAAGCTATATTGAACAGCCTAGAAGACGAGCCTCATCCTGAAAGATCTGTGAGAACTCGACAAGGACATCCTGAAAACCCTGGTGGAAACAAATATCATCGTAACTGTTGAGGGGAACTAGCAGAGAAGCTTGGATTGGTCATTCAACCATTCATTGAGACCTGTGTGCTATCGGAAAAGTCAGCAAATTGGGTCAATGGGTTCCTCACGAACTTTCCGAGTCTAATTGCATGCAGAGAGTGAATGTATGCTTTTCTTTGCTGTCACATTCTCACCACTACTGCGCTATGTATATCTTATATATAAAACTGTAGTTGTGTGAGTGTCTGTCCCCTTCGATTTAGATTCTAACTACTCCCACATTTTGCGGTGCAGTTAACCAAATTCGGGTAGCTTATAGTCGTGATTTATATCGAGCCCGTCTGAGTATTAGCGCGCGTCTACGATGAGCTACGATTTTAAAAATAATTAACATAATTTTTCGTGTGTCGATGGCGGCGGAGTTGGCGTCCATGGTCACACCTGCACCTGTTTGCTTCTCCCCTCCCTCGTGAAGCTGTGGGGAAGGGAGTGTAAGGAAATACGTCGTAAAGCGTTGTCAAGGAGACCAGCGTTCTTTTAGAACAACGACTTCATGGCTTGAAGACACCAAAACAGAAATGGCTAAGAAAGCGTCTACATGAGTCTACGATTTAAAAAAAATTTACCATCGTTTTTTTTCCATTTTTAATGCATTTTTTCGCTATTATATAAGGGAAGTAACTCTCTAAAAATGTCTACGATGAGTCAACGATTTTTCAAAAAATTTACCATCATATTTTTTCCATTTTTAATGCATTTTTTGCTATTTTTTGGCTATAACTCTCTAAAAATGCTTATATAGTTATTTCCCTTACAAACCCGAGCAACGCCGGGCGATACTGCTAGTATATATATATATATATATATATATATATATATATAATATATATACATGTGTGTGTGTGTGTGTGTAGCCGTGAGAACATATACTGTAATAACAATGTGAGTGCAGAATTAAAATATAAGGCAAATTTCACTTACCAATATATCACCATTGAACTGTTTGCGTCGGTCTATATCATACTTGATTTCAAAAATACCATCCAGAGTTCCAGTGTCTGATGGTACGTATGTAATTTCAGCTGTCTTTATTGAAGGGCGCGAAATTGTTGCGTCTGGATTGGTCGCTGTTAACGAAATTTCGCGAAAACTTTATTGTTTCCGAATATTTTAATGAAATGTCGAAATTATATTTGTAACAGAGAATGACGCCAAGCAAATTTTTGGTCGGTCTGATGGAAATAGTAGCCAATGGCGTGTACTGGTACACCGGCGATTATAATTAATTTTATTGTATCGCATTTATCTTTGTTTACATATTCTCTCGATAAATTTCTGACCGTTAGACGATATACCACAATCCCCTATTTTGTCGGGTTTGTTCTGAGTCTGCGCAGTGTTTTGAATAGTTTAGAATGAGCATTTCGATAGACGCACATGGGTCTATTGATATGGTCTTCCCATCATTAACAGGAATCTTACTGAAGAGCCAGCCTGAGTAAATAAATACTATTTTTATTACTGAATTTGGCGAAACTGCAGTATAAGAAAAGTTAAGTTTGTAAAAGTTTTTAATTTTCATCTCACTAAATTTATCCAGCTATTGTGTATCTAGTGCACTCTTCGCCTTGAATGTAATGATATATGTATAATATATGGCGTGTACTGGTACACCGGCGATTATAATTAATTTTATTGTATCGCATTTATCTTTGTTTATATATATATATATATATAAATGCATACATGCATCCTGCTATGTTGGGAGTTGTGCATAAGTGTGTAAGAATAGCATTGCCCAAATAGATATTTGGATATGGTTATATAGAATGTGACTTTCGCAGAGTAAATATGTTCACACAGAAAGCAATCCATTCTATTCCAAACGTAAAGTTATTAAAGTAATACAGTAAACCATACGGACGATCAATGCAATCAAGTACCACTGTCAACTCTTACTGTAAACTACTCTCGGTTGAAACAGTTTCTTTATTATTATTCAAATGCATCAGTCCACTTTCAGTCACGTGGCGGTGGTCAAGATCCCTCCACAACACACACCCACACACACACCCATACACACACCCACACACAACACACACACACAACACACACCACACACACACCCATACACACACCCACACACAACACACACACACAACACACACACACACACACACACACACACTATAATACGTCACAAAACATTGAAGCGGTGATATCACGTCAGATGATCGTAATTTGTGCGATGAAAATTTTGATATAAAATAATAGTCACTTAAGTGAATTTAGCATTCTTTGTCTGCTTATGAATAAGTAATTTATGGATATTTTATGATGCATTCGTATTATCATTTTGTTCAACCAGAATTTTTCACATATTAGAGTACGACTCTGGAGTAGCGCTATCGGTTTACTCGCAGACATCTCAAACACAGAGTCCGTTAGTACTGATTTATGCTCATAAGAAACTCAGATGAGATAATTTTTCTCCTGATCTCACACATATACATAGCGAAAAATTCAATAGTCTTTTAATAACCCTATAGAATTTTCTGGTTTAAAATGAGATATTATAAATGTCTTTTATGTACAGTACCCCCATGATAATATTTATACTTAAAATTGTTGTTACATACGGAAGAATTATGATCATTCTAAGTATGTATATACTAGAGAAGTTAACAAAAATGAACTCCCTCTTGCCCACAGAACGTTCGCAAGATAATACTCACTTGATTCTGGTGTCGCGTCAGTGAATGTTGGATCAGTTGAACGTAAAGGTGGTACCCTCAAGATACGAATTTCTTTAGATTCTTCTATATAGACTTGTATTTTTACATCTTCAACAGGTTGACCAGGGTTCACGTAGATGGAATGTTCATACAAACCGAGTTTTCTTCTTAACAACTCTTGGTACCGAACTTCGAATGTCACATTTCTCAGAGCAGCAACATTGATATTAATCTTGAATTTGTTTGTATCTCGAGGTCTAAATATTGAATATTTCATAGGATATAGGATTTTGAATAGAATATTGAGCACAGCATTATTCAAAGAATACATTTACAAAACACCCCAGAAGAAAAAAACTTGGACACGGACTTGTTTCTGTTTCGCCTTCAACTCAAGCAGTTGCTTTATACTGAAAAGGCACACAAATGGCGAAATATCGATATCCATCACTCCCAAATGAGACTAAGAGTGAGTTATCTCGCCCGACCCTAAGGTGTGTCAACATCGGCGACATAAGAGTTATTTACTCCGCTACGCTATTGTAGCCACTGCAAAATTCACAATGCATAGACATTAGTATAAAAATAATAAACGTGCTCTTTTAAAGCCTAGCCAGGCTCATGGGCCCGATTTCCCGGTTTCTATGGCGTATGTGTTCCGCTGCTGGACGGAACTGGAGCAACGTGAAATGAAGTGTTTTGCTCAAGAACACAACGCGTCGCCCGGTCCAGTAATCAAAACCACAATCTTACGATCATGATGCTGACACCCTAACCACTAAGCCACGCGCCTCCACACAGATTAGTATATGTGTTTAATAATATTTGTTACACTATGGTTGCTTTTACTTCATTTGCATGTGTTTAGCAATATATATCAATGATATGAAAAGTATTGGTATCCAGAAGAACTAAGATGAGAGGTAAGGCTACGGGAGGACCGTAGTTAGGTTCTTGGTTCGACGATAATACGAGTGAGTAGTCTATTGCGAGTCTTGTGTGAGCATGTATATGTTAAATAAAATGAGACAACAAAGCCAAGGCAGTGTGGAATTTATAGGACATGTACAAATAGAAAGGTAGTCTTACAACTGTTTCTGGGATATTAGGGATATTCCTTCATCAGAAACGATGTGAGCGAGTTACTTAGACGGAAAGTGAAGAAGGTTAGTCGATGAGATAGACTGCAGTATTCAACTGGCTCTTATTTAATTAGGGCAACTCGAGTACACTGTAACCACGAATAGAGATAACAGCAAAATATCCACAACCGCTGTTCCCGTTCACCTACAGCATGATTCATTATGCCTGGTTAACGCGATTTCTGTCTCCGAGCTCGTGAAATATATAAAGGATCAAGAACACTGACCTTTCTTCACACCTTACACTTTTAACGAAAGTGTGTCACTATGAGCAGATAAGTTATGGCTATGTGTGAATCTGTGGCGGTAGGGCTAAACAAATAAATGGAGGAAAATATATCGAAAGAATATTATAAGAAGCTATAGACACACACATATATATATTCCTATATATATGTATGTGTTGTTGTCTGTATGTGTGCGTGCATATGTATGTGTGTGTTTGTGTAGGTATGTCTGTGTGCGCGTGCTTGAGCACTGTTGTGTGCATATTTGCTCATCACCACCTGACTAGATGGTGATTGTTCGCCTCATAGTGTTTCAGTAAAAATGTACAATAGAACGAGCACCAGTCAATTACTGAGGTATGTTTATATTCTATTTGTGCATCCTGTGTGAAAGGGATTATAAATAAAAAGAAAACAGAAAGTTAACTTCATAATGTTTTTGCAGTCAAAATGTTAAGAGATTTGGAGGTGGGGGCTCCTTTGATAATTGAATTGACTCCAATACTTCACTGGTATCTTATATTATCGAGTTGGAATTTTGAAATGCTAAGTTAACCTAACCAGGATTTGAACTCAAAATGAGAAAATCCGGAACTAATGATATTATTCTATTGCTACAGACGTTTCGACTTTTCTGTCCACCCACCGTAAAAATAATTTAATGATTATTCATAATTTATGTACAATGCTAGTAATTTTTAGAAAATGGATATTAGTTGATCGTATCAATTGCTACTTCATAATTTGTATGGGCATTTGTTTGTCTTATCTTGACTGGTACTTAATTTTGTCGATCCCAGTTTGAAGAAAAGCACAATTAACTTTGGTACTATTTGAACTCAGAATGTAACGTACTGGAACAAATTCATTCAACGCAAATAATTGTTTCGAATTTTGGTACGGTGTCTTAAAGTAAGAGGATTAGTTGATTAAGTAAAGCCAGTGGCTTTAAGTAAGAGGCTAAGTTGATTAAAATGACACCGGTGCTCAAGTGGTACTTATCTCATCGAACCGATTGAATGAAATCCAAATTCAACTTCGGTGGAAACTTGAACGCTAAGCGTAAAGAGGCGAAAGAAATGCCGTTAAGCTTTTCGTCTAACTCGCTCAGCATCCTGCCAGCTTTCCGCCTCTAAGTTAAAAAAAGAAGATCGAAGATCCTTCTCGAGCCGTTGGATCATCAGGCTGTTTTTCCAGTCTGTCACAGGACTATTCACCTTCAAAAGCGGTGTGAGGTAATGTGAAATGATATTTTTGCTCAAAAGCACAACGCAATCACACTCTCTTGATCATAAGCGCAATCCCATAACCCCTAAGACACGCAGTTTTACGGCTTCAACCTAACAAATAATAATTATATATTCATTGATTCATGACATCGATTTTGAAAACAGCCACTGAATTCGAATGAAAAAAGAACCTAAATTCTTTGAGTAGAAGAAATTTCGTTTGGAAAGTAGTTACAAAGAAAAGAACGGAATTTGATCTTTCAGAATAAAAGAATTTACTAACTTTTTGGCAACATGACCAGCACTTTGACCTTTGCGTTTGGCTTTTTCGTACGCCTTTTTAGCTTGCTCCTTTTCTTTAACTTCACCTGGATATTCAACATCATCGATTACCCTGTTTATAAAGAAATACGAAATATGTTATCATTATTCGATAATTTAATAGATGACTACGCTTTCTTTCAACGTCAGTATAAAATACTTACATTTTGAAACTGGATATAAACGCCTCTTCTGGTAAGTTGACATTAAAGGTGACTTCTTGAGAATAATTGTTATTATTGGCAACCAAACTTGTAATTTGCGTGGTGGCGAATCTCATTCGAATATCCGACTGGATGTGTAAGCGAAGAATATCCGGTGGCTCCGAGTTTACACCCTATAATATATAGTAAATCATATCAATGCATTTGCAAGTCAATCATAAAAGCAGTGCTTGGTATCTTCCAATCGTAATTATGCAAGCAACATTTGATATCATTCTGTGTAGCAATGTTTGATATGTTCTAATCTATGTTGTGCTCAAGATATATTGATTTCTGATTTGTGTCTAAAATTCTTAAGTTATCGGTTTTCTATTTTGCTTCGATATCAGACCAAAATTTGGGAGGAAAGATGCAAGATCTATAATAGCAGGGAATTAATTGTAATTAGTTGAATCGATTCCCAAATATCATTGCAGCCATTCTCAGGAATTATTTCACACACACAGCGGAGAGCAAAATCAAATTATACCCAGGCAGAATTTGGTCTCACAATATTGTTTTCTGTTATAGCGAAAAGGCTTCAAATTTTCTAGGGTTGGTGTGAACGATTACATCGACCCTACTGTTGACTGTTACTTAATTTATCGACCACGAAAGAAATAAAGGCTGAGTCGACCTCTGCGGAATTTTAACTCACTAATTAAAGACGGACAAAATGTCGCTAAGCCTTTTGTCCAGAGTGCTATTGATTCTACCAGTTCACTACCTTTTGCTATCATAATAATAAAGTAACTAAGAATACATTTCATTCTTCTATTTGGGTTGTGTCAATCGTCTTACTCTTTTTCAAAATAATTCTTTTTCCTCCAAGGCCAGCAGTTTTGGGGGAAAATGGTAGTTGATTACATCAGCCCCTGTGCTTGACAGGTACTTATTTTATCGATTCCCTAAGAATAAAAGGTAAAGTTGTCCTTGGTATTATTTAAATTCAAGGTATGAAGGGTCACAGGAAATGTCGCTTAGCATTTTGTCCGACGTGCTTACGATTCACAAGGCCCGAAATTTTGGGGAACTGTTGATTAGATCGACCCCAGTACGCAACTGGTACTTAACATAACCACCCGGAAAGGATGAAAAGCAAAGTCAACCTCGGCGGGATTTGAACTCAGACAGACGAAATACCGCTAAGCATTTTGCCCGGCGTGCTAACGTTTCTGCCAGCTTCTACAATAAATGAGAAAACTAATTTCTGTGTGTCAGTGTGTCACACTTTGACACCCTGACTCACTAGTCAATGACGCTTCTACTGTTGATGTTGTTTTATTAAAAGTAGTAGTGTTGATGGTGGCAGTGGGAGTATTAGTAAGAGAGAGAGAAAGAATGGGTATGTGAGAGAAAGAGTGACTAGCCACTGAATTCATTTTCTTAGTACCATCACCAGTAATACCTTTGACTTTACCACCTTCCCCTCCACCACCATCACCACTGCCTGTCACATCACTTACTCTCACCTTCATCCCTGACCACCTCGGCTACTACCACCATCATCATCACTGTCGCCTCCGCCACTTTCACAGCTACAGCTCATACTATTACTACCACTCCATTACCATCATAAAAAGACTGAATGGCGTGTGTATGGTGGTGGTACTGTTGTTTATGATGCAGCTTTGCAATAAGTTCCAAGTCGACAAATTATATCATTGTTTTGATGAAGATTGTTCATTGCTTCAAAACGTTTATCAAAATATAATTTGTACTCAATGCAGGAAGTGTCGTTGTTAGGCCCAAGACTGAATAAAGAGTTCTCCAGAGGAGCTAGCTTAAAACCCACCCAATCAGGCGGCTTTTAAGCCAGTTCAAAATATTTTTTTCTGCTCTTGGCACAAAAACCGGATATTTTGGTGAGGAATGTTAATCGATGAGATAGACTGCAATATCCAACCGGTTCTTATTTAATTAGGGCATCTCGAGTACACTGTAACCATGAACAGAGATAACAGCAAAATATCCACAATCGCTGTTCCCGTTCACCTACCGCGTGATTCATTATGCCTGGTTAATTTTATTTCTGTCTCCGAGTTCGTGAAAAATATAAAGGATCAAGGGCAAGGACATTTCTTCACCCCTTACACTTTTAACGAAAGTGTGTCACGATGAGCAGATAAGTTATGGTTATGTGTGTATCTGTGGCGGCAGGGCTAAAAAAAATAAGTGGAGGAAAATATATCGAAAGAACATATTTTCGACTTGAAAGATTAAAACACGATTAACGTCTGAAATTTTACACCGTTTTATTCTAGCTGATTAATTTAATAGTGGAGTTCATAAATTTTGATAAGCAAACCTTAACGTTATGAGTCCCGCCCTTCGTCTGGGAAAGACTATGACAAACGGGTAGTGGGATTTTATATACTTACATATTTTCTTTCCTTCTCTCAGATTCAAGAATGTGTGATACGTGAGCAGTAACACCTATCCAAATTTAACCACCTTATTGAATAAAATTTTAGCCGAAGCAGACTATAACTAATTTTATCCTAGAGTTCTCGTTTATTGGATTCCTTAATGTATATTATTTAGGATTATTCCTCTGTTGGAATGCACATTTCATTAGAAGTTTTGTGTAATTAGGAAAACAGCGCTCTAAATAATACTAATGATATTGATTATCACTGTAAAAGACGTTTGAAATGGTAACTGCAATCGTACACGGATGAATGGCGAGTTGAATTATAATTTCTCGTATTCATCCTTGATACAATAACAAGTTTTTCCTTATGCTTACTGCTTACTTCTTTGACAATGCAGCCGCCATCATTTATTCTTGTACGTTATTCTTGTTTACAAGAACATTCTACTACGTACAAGGCCTAATGCAAGCGGCTACTAATAAGGTGACGAGCGGGCAGAATCGTTAGGGAGCTAGGCAAGATTCTTAGCGGTATTTCGTCTATCTCTACGTTCTGAGTTCTATTTCCGTTGAGGTCGACTTTACTTTTCGTATTTTCGGAGTCGATAAAATAAGTACCAGTTGAATAATGGGGTCGATGTTATCGACTTACTCCTTTCCCGAAATTTTGCTGGCCTTGAGCCAAAATTTGAATGCATTATTACAAAGCAAATCTTCTCAAAGGTAAAAACATAGGGAATACACTCTATCGAAATAACAGCTATTTAGAAACATTAAATAATTGTACGATGGATTTTTATCATCAAAGGAATCAATGGGCTTATAACTGACTGCTTCTCTATCAAATGCTTTGACAACTTCCGTATTTAGACACCCTAGAAAAGCATTGATAAGGGACTTTTTTCTAGGTATGTGAAATTCACAAGATACGTTAATATATCCGAAACAGAATTCATCATTTGGCATTCAATCGTTATAACTTTACAACGTATTGAAGCTCAATTTTACCATCGAAGTCAAGTTGCACGCACGCTTTGGTACGAAGTAGAAAACCAATCTGGTCTTCGTCCTGTTAATTGTGTAGTTCTATAATCAGGAACAGCCTCACAAGCATCAATCGCTTCCAGAATGAAGAATGGATCCTTACTGCATTTACGATAGGAGCTTTGGTAGCTTTCGTCAAGATATAAAATATTACTTGAAAATTTCGTAGCACCATCATAATATTGATACCAAAGTCTATTGGTTTTTCTTTTATTTCAAAATATCACAAAATATATATCAAAACAGATAAAATCGTCACCTTGAATCATTTCCGTCAGCTTTCTATCGACAATTTTACTAACAGATTCCCTGATAATGGAAGTTTGGAAATTTGAGTGAGCTGTAAAACAATACTGGAAGCTTTGAAGGCATTGCCGTAAGAACTGGCTAACCCATTCATGTTTTCATGAATTCAGGCTTCTTTCAGGAGGTATATGTCCTATAGTTTTTAGGATCATAAAATATAATTAATTTAGGGAGTTGCTCCATACGGTATCCATTAATGTATGAATATTATGTCATGTTATTCACTCACTGTTTCTTTAACACTGTTTTCTCGGGTTTTTGAAGGTTGTTGTCACAATTTACAGGTGATGCATCCGTTTTTGATGAAACTAGTACTATTAGTCTAAAAATGAACAGTCGAAAAAAAGCTCCATTTTAGAGATATGAAGTTTGAGAAAGATTAATGCCACTTTTTTTGTCCAACTGTTCTTTATCATTATTAATATGCTGCTTAAGGAAGGGAGCTGGCAGAATCGCTAGCACGCCGGGTAAATGCTTAGTGGCATTTCGTCCGTCCTTACGTTTTGAGTTCAAATTCAGCCGAAGTCGTCTGTGTTTTTCATCCTAACGGGGTCGATAAATTAAGTACCAGTGAAACAGTGGAGTCGATGCAATCGACTATTCCCTTCCCCCAATATTTCAGGCCTTGTACCTATAGTAGAAATGATTATTATTAAGGCGGTAAGCTGGCAGAATCGTTAGCAGGCCGGGTGAAATTCCTAGTGGCATTTCATCTGCCGCTACGTTCTGAGTTCAAATTCCGGCGGGTTCGACTTTGCCTTTCATTTTTTCAGGGTCGATAAATTAAGTACCGCTCCCCTAAAATTGCTGGCCTTGTGCCAAAATTTAAAACAATTATTAATATACTGCATTTGTAGCTCATCTGCTACGGATGCGAAATTCGGGATATAGAACACATTCCAAATTCACGGATGCCAGTCGTGCTTGCATCAAAAATAAGCAGCGGCGAAATGAGAGCCATACAAAAGTTGCTTCCCTGTATGTCTGCACTCGCTGTCTCCCAACAGTTTGGAACTTCTGAAATGCGTATATTTTGTTGTGTATAGAAAAAAATGTCATATACAGATTTTATTATTCAGAATAGCAAGAGATTATAATGCATATTCATACGTCTGGTTATCCATATTGTTTCATTTGCGTTATCAAACATAGACGAAATGCTTACGTTCACGATGAAGGTCTGGCACTGAAAACTAAACGTATTCAAATTTTACATGAATTTACGAAAAGTCACACGCAATGAACTTATTTGTAATTTATTTTCTAGAAAATACTCCATTCTTCTTACAATTTTTATTAGTAAAAGTGATGTAGCAAGAAGTATTAGATTTAAAAGTGAAAACATATTTTGCATATAGATATGCATCAGTATATATATATATATATATATATATATATATATATATATATATATAAATATATGTATTAGTATATATATATATGCATACACATATATGCAAACAAATACACACCCATACACACACACACACGCACGATCACACACATTTACATATACATACACACGATAAATAGAACAGCGTCCACTGTGATGCCGCGGATCTTCACCTCCCTTTTGACAACTTTACGTAACAAATATAGTAATATGAACGTGAAGCGTGACCTAATACTGCCTCGCATTCTAACAGCAATCCGGTTCAGGGTAGACAATTCTAATTCTACTCTTGTCGTTTGTGAGAGTCGAAAGAGAACAATGTGTACTTTGCTTAACTGCACTGAGATTCGATAGGTTTGTACAAAAAGCAGATAAATAGATCGACTCTTTGAAGGGTCAAAGAGCAAGAAAGAGAACGCGAGGGACAAGACAAAGTGGGATAGATGGGAAGAAAGGGTGAGATAGGGGTGAGTGAGGGAAGAAAGAGAGTGTTGAACACTAGGCGTGGTTGTGTGGTAAAAAGCTTGCTTCCCAACCACATGGTTCGGGGTTCGGTCTCACTGCGTGGCACCTCGGGCAGGTGTCTTCTGCTATAGCCTCGGGTCGCCTAGAGCCTTGTGAGCGGATTTGGTAGACGGAAACTGAAAGCAGCCCGTCTGATACACACGCAAACGCTCACACACACAAGACACACACACACACACGCGGACGCACACACATACACACACAAACACATGTATCGTGTCTTTGTTTATCCCCCATCACCTCTTGACAACCGGTTCTGGAGTATTTGCATCCCCGCGACAAAACAATTCGGCAAAAAGAGACCGATGGAATGAGTATCAATCTTTTAAAAAATCAATTTCACTAAATATTCTTAAAAGGAGGTGCCTATATATATATAAATATACATATAAGTTTACCTGAGTTAGAGATTAAAATAACTGTCTAAGGGATATGGGCATATAATGCTCATAAATTATAGGTAAAGACAACGATAAACATGAGTTTATCAAGAATTAAAATTTAAAGAAAACGGAAAATGGAGAAATACTGATGAACAACAATTGGTTTACATCAATTATCATTTATTACTTCATCAATATTTCTCCATTTTCTGATTTCTTTAAATTTTTATATATATACATATATATATATATGTATGTATATATATGTATATATATATATTATATATATATATATATATATATATATATATATATATATATATATATATATACATATATATATACATATATATATCTATATATCTATATTATATATACATATATATATACATATATATATATATGTATATATATATATATATATATATATAATATATATATTATATATATATATATTATATATAATGAGACGTATTGGTATCCAGAAGACCCAAGATGGCAGGTAAGGCTATGCAAGTGCGACGGAAAGACTGTAGTTAAACTCTCGGTTCGATAATAATGCGAGTGAGGAGTCTAATGCGGGTCTCATCTGCGCATGTACATGTTAAATAAAATGAGACAAAACTATATATATACATATAAAGGGAAAGTTTACGAAAATAAACAAAAGACGAAGGCAGGTGGAGTACAAACAAACAAATGTATTAGTATAGCGCTCAGGAATAGAAAAAGTCTTTTACGTTTCGAGACTACGCTCTTCGACAGAAAGATACACAGAAAAAAACAAGGAGAGAAACATGCCTGTATATATATATACAGGCATGCCATATTTTCTGTTGTTTTTTTATTTAATCTTGAAAATATTATTTATGTAACGCGCATACACTTAAATTGTTTTACCTGTATATATATATATATGTGTGTGTGTGTATGTGTGAGATGTTTTGGTATCCAGAGGAATGTATCTTCCTCTTTCTTTCTTTCCTTCTTCTTTCCTCCCCCAATCCTTTTGACCATTACTTTTTACCATTTCTTCCCTCTAACATACTTATCTATTCTCTTCTCTCTATCTACTTCTTCCTATCAGTATGTTTTCAAATTTCATTTACACTACAAGATCCCTTTGAATGAACAGCACATGGAATTAATATTTACACGCTAACCATATATAATAATGACACATGAACTGCTATCGCAATTTACATATATATCTCGATAAACTGATAATTGAAAAATATACTATGACAGGTGTAGATAGATTGATAGATGGGAAGAGTGCAAAAATCTTGTGCATCATTAACGAATAAATTGTTGAAACTGACTGTTTATTATGCAGATAACCGCGTAGGCACGAGCGTGAGCCGGTGTGTTTAGAGGAAAGCATTGACGAGGTAAATCTGATCTAACGATATTGAAATCTTGTCAGTCGTTTTACTGAAACACGTGTATGTCTTATAAAGCTTGGAACACAACGTAGGTTTTCTGCATATATATATATATATATATATATATATATGTGGTGTGTGTGTGTGTGTGTGTGTGTGTGTGTGTATGTACATAACAAGCAAATAAGTAACATAATTGTCAAGGTATTAGTATATATATATATGTATGTATATGCGCACTCATGTATATTTGTATGCATGAGTAGAAGTATAAGCAAGAGTGCAATATATTATATGATGGTTGAGATAACGTGTTCTTTCTCCCTAAAGTACGTAGGTGTCCGAAATGCCAGTATCGTCCACCGGAATGGCATATAGAATTTAAGGCAAGGCCGCTAAAAATTTTCCGATAAACGCTAAACTTGCTCACACGGAGCAATAGTACCGCTGGAAAGCATTTTCCACTTCTTGACATACATGCATGACTATATGTATGTATGTGTGTGTGTATTTATATATACATACATACATAATATAATTATGGAAGTATTTTTACATATATATATATATACATCATTATATATATAATCAATCACGGGCATATAAATACGAACCGGTGTATATACATATACACACATGTATATGTATGTATATATATATATATATATCCATATATGTGTATATATATATATATATATATATATATATATATATATACCTTATTTACATTATTTACATTTGACGGATATTTGTCCTCATCTTGTATGTTGTTAAAACAAAGTTCGGCTGATATAGCCTCCAGCCTTCATCAGGTGTCTTGGAGAAATTTCAAACCTGGGTTCTCATTCTTATGGTATTTTTCGATGATGATGATGTTGTTATTATTATTAGACATCTGATGAAGGCTGGAGGCTATATCAGCCGAAACGTTGTGTTAAAAACAAACAATGCGCATGTGGTGTAGTCGGTTTTATAAGTGTCTGTGTATACGGCTGTGTGCATGCGTTCATATGTGTGGTTGCGTATCTGTGCGTGCATTTTCAGTGGTTATTTCTTTTTGTATGTGGATCTATGTTTTGTAGTAAATAGAATTATAAGACATCACCGTATATTGACTATAGATATCAGTCTAATATTAGAGCATATAAAACACGGTAGTTAAAAAAAAAATACGGGTATTTGTACAGTTGGAAATCGAACCCAGTTTTCTTATTTTCATTATAAGTTTTATATATGGTTTTCTAGTTAAATTTAGAAACAATGATTTCATACCACTTAATACGTAAACACGTGGATATTACTGCAAGAATGATGGCGATTGGAATTTTG
>NC_043012.1:53615205-53617705 GCF_006345805.1 Octopus sinensis | reverse complement strand
ACAGCAGAAAAAGTGGAAGAATTTTGGAAAGAAATATGGTCGGCGAATGAACATCCTCAGAAAAGGACTATTAAAACAACAGACTTAGCACCTGAGCAACTCTGGACCCCTATAACAACCGAAGAGGTCTCCCGGGCACTGCAAGACTAAGCAACTGGAAGTCACCTGGGCAAAATATCTCCAACTTCTGGTTAAAATATTTGACAGTAATACACAAAAAGCTGGCTGAAAACTTTAACGGCATAATAGCAGAGCCAGAGACAATGCCTGAATGGCTCACGAAAGGGGAAAATATCCTAATTCACAAATCCACTGAAATGGCTAAACCACAAAATTACAGACCTATAACCTGTCTCCCTACAATGTACAAAGCCTTTACTGCGGTACTATCGCAGAAATTAAGCAAGCATCTGGAAGAAAACAACCTGTTTCCAGAAGGGCAGCAGCGATGTTGCAAGGGCTCTTACGGCTATAAAGATCAACTAATGATAAACAAAGCCATAACTAAAGACAGGCGCAGAAAGAAGAAAGGCCTCAGTATGGCCTGGATTGACTACCGAAAGGCTTTTGATAGTATTCCCCAAACGTGGATCCTTGATACGCTAGCCATTAACAAAGTAGCACCACAAATTATAAAATACATAAGACACTCTATGAATTAGTGGCAGACAGTGCTACAGCTCCAAACAAAAGAGGGACTCGTGAAAACCAAAGCCATCCCCATTAGTAGTGGAATATTCCAGGGAGACACGTTCTCTCCACTCCTTTTCTGCTTGGCACTGTCACCTCTATCTGATATGCTAAATAGAACTGGAAGCGGATACAAATGTTACGGCAAAACAATCAGCCACCTTTTACGTATGGATGACATAAAACTAACTATACGCTACAAATGATAAACAGTGGGGAAACACTACTATAGACAGTACATGGAATTACCAAAGAAATAGATTTAAAATTTGGAGTTGAAAAATGGGCCAAAGCAACGCTGAAAAGGGGAAAACTAGTTAAGAGTAGCACCATCATACTAGATAAAGCCAATGAAATAAGAGAATTAGACCAAAGCCAGACAAAAGCCAGACAAAAGCCAGACATACAAATACTTAGGAATCCATGAACTAGATAAGACACAACACACACAAATGAAAGAGAAAATAAAGAAAGAATACTATAGACGAGTTAGATCAATGCTGAAAACAGAGTTCAATGCTAAAAACAATATAATAAGTATTAACACTTTAGCCGTCTCAGTTATAAGTTACAGCTACAATTTCCTTAACTGGACACTAAATGAACTAACCAAAATAGACCGGAAAACAAGAAAAATAATGACAGAATCTAGGACAGAATCATCATTCAAAATCTGACATAGAAAGGCTATATATACAACGTATAGAAGGTGGTAGAGGCCTTATACAGTTGGAAAACTATTATAAAGTAACCACCATAGCACTGCAAAAATATCTACTTCAGAAGCAAGGAAAACTGATACAAATAGCGAGCAAAACACGAGCAAAACAAAAAACTGTTCTCAGTACTTAAGGAAGCGCTGACAAATACAAACAAGAAATCATACCACCTAACAAATATGAAGAAGACGAAGAAAAAGAAAAAGAAAAAGAAGAAGAAGAAGAAGAAGAAGAAGAAGAAGAAGAAGAAGAAGAAGAAGAAGGAGGAGGAGGAGAAGAAGAAGAAGAAGAAGAAGAAGAAGAAGAAGAAGAAGAGGAAGAAGAAGAAGAAGAAGAAGAAGAAGAGGAAAAGAAGAAGAAGAAAAAGAAGAAGAAAAAGAAGACACGACAAAAGCTATAAAGCAAATGAAATCCAAACTAAAACTGGAACAGCAAAGGACCATAATAAAACGATGGCAAGAAAAGCCCCTTCATGGTAAATACTGGACTAAACTAAGTGCAAAAGAAATAGACAAAGAGAAATCCCAGCAATGGTTGAGAAGCTCAGGACTCAAAGCAGAGACAGAGGGATTTTTAATTGCAGCACAAGACCAAAGCCTCCCCACCAGAAATTACCAAAAACATGTAATGAAAAGAAATATAGCAAATAACTGCAGAATATGTGGAGATGGACAAGAAACAATAAATCATATTATTTCTAGCTGCCCAATGTTGGCTAAGAAGGAATATATTCACAGACGCGACAAAGTTGGGACCTACATACACTGGAAGCTTTGCCAACATTATGGAATAACAATAGAAAACAGATGGTATAAGCACACACCAGATAAGGTCACAGAAAACAAGAAAGCAACCTGGGATATGCCAATACACACAGATAGAGAAATTAAGGCCAACAGGCCAGATATAGTTGTCAGAGATCATGAAGAAAAAAAATGCTTTCTAATTGATGTATCAATACCAGCAGATGACAACGTGTCTCTAAAAGAAATGGAGAAACTTTCAAAATACAAAGACCTGGAAATAGAGGTAACTAGAATGTGGAATCTAAACACAGAAACAATTCCTATCATAGTAGGTGTATTAGGTAT